>NC_056597.1:20848210-20928210 GCF_018340385.1 Cyprinus carpio | reverse complement strand
TCATACATACACACGCAGGGAGAGCAAGAGAGCGAGACGGCGCACAGGGAAATATATGCTAATGTAACGGAGCACAGTCATTTGAAAGGAAAAGGGCCTGAATGAGCACCCTGAGGGAACCACAGCACAAAGTTCAACCCTGAAAAATGTATTTCATTTCATTTAAATAGTCCGCTCTTATGAATACATCGGGGCTTCGGGGAGGCACCGCTGCTTCGGGGAGAGCTGGGAGCCGCAGGAGGGCTGAGGTGGGAGTTTATTTTTGGCTAAAAAATATCAAAACAAGATGTGGAGCCTGAGAAAAGTACAAATAAATGATTTCATATGCAAAGGAAAACTTTGTTCAACTCGCTCTGATGTCTCAATTGTAGGTGTTTTACAGGTCTAAGTTCTTGAAAATATGCTTTGGTGTGGATTTGGGTGGATTTTGAAAGGACTGAAAGCTCCAAATCTAGATAAATTATATGATAAAGTCTAAGTAGATTATTACCATTTATGTCATATCCACTCTCAAGATCCATGATTTAACTATGGTCCATTCGAAACGAAACGAAACGAAACGAAACAAAACGAAACAAAAAACAAAACCATGGTAAATGTCCATACAAAAATGGTACCTTTATTTTGTATTCCTTAGCATTTAGGTTCACAAGATCTCAAAATGCAGTTTTAACGCACTTTAAGTAACTTTCTTCAGAAAATTCTCCTCAAAGTCCACCACAAAAAGAAACCTTAATTAAGAAAACAGTTTATGCTAATGCTTCTTTCTTGTGATTAGCAACATCATTAGGAAATATTTATTTATTTTTGCATTTGAAATTTATTTTGGACATATCTGGTGCTGACAGAATCTAAGAAGATATTTTGCAGAATATTGGTGTTTAAACAACATAGGATCCCACAAAATTTCTTATTGTATGAACAAAAAACTATTTTCAAAACATCTGATGATGACAGAATTTGTGTTCTTGGGTAAGAAAAAATCATTTAAAAAACATAACTAAACGCTGCTTTGTTGTTCCTCAACTACTGTTATGTTGTTCGTTTTAGTGGACATATCCATGAATTGCAAGATATCAATCATGATCTATATAATAATCAGAGTGCTATAAGATACAAATTTGGCTTTAGCTGCCCTTTAATGTGGACCAAAACCATTTTTCTTACACTAGCTATGTTTCCATCCAAAGATGCAAATTTAACCTATGCGCAAAACTGAAATATCGCATAAAACATTGGCGAATAAAGCACCCCTTCCATCCAACAATCAAAGAGAACAAAATCGTCACTTCCTGATAAACTGGCACTAAATATATTTAAGAAAACTAGGAGAAGCCACTGAATATAATAGTTTGCATATGTAATAAATTACTTGCGCTTCAGAGCAGACGTAACACAATAAATGCGGTCATTGCTTTTAGAGGTGGATGCCTGCTGTTTGGGAGCGCAGTCATGTAAGACAGTAATTATACAGAAATACTTTGATGACAGACTTTCCTCAGGCATTTCAGAACGACCAAAACAACATATAGATGCTGTGAACGAGATCGGTCCACTGGTTAGTCAAGTTATCCTGCAAAGTCACATGACTTTTTCAATGCACATGGTGGAATTTTTTTTCCCGGTAAATGTGTTTCCATTGTAGTTTATGCGCATTTTTTCTTATTGGATAAAAAGTTTATCCTACTCAGTTGTGCGTATACATTTTTTATGCACATTTTTAGAATTTAAGCTCATACTGGCATTTCCATCCAGCGTTTTTTTTAGGCGATAATCCAAAATGCACATAAAAATAGGTGGATGGAAACATAGCTACTGTGAGCTACCAATATTCGGAAGGCCACAGTTGAGCCATGTCATATCTGTGTATGTTCCTGAAGGAGAATGATTGAAGCACTTAAGAACCCGGGATGTGAGCCAGGATAGCATTCCCAGCTTCCTCTTTGAATTCCGGTCCTCTGGGAGCAGATCAGGTGAATATTCCGGGATGAGAAAAGCACTCGGAAGGCAACCACTCAAGATTTAATTAGGGGGCTGAAAGAGGATTAGACTGAGCGTGTGTGTGAAGGAAGGGAAGTCCCCTCCACCTTCCCCAGTCTTGTTTTGTTGACTCTCCATATCCAGCAGTGCCACATATGTCCAGCATATGGTACAAGAACATGCAAACCTAAGCACAAGAGAAAATACACACGCAAACGCAGGCTTACCTGGGCACGGTGGCGTACAGTCGATCGGAGTCATTGTATCTGGGAACCATTCGTGGATCAGGCCCTCTGATCTGTGAAGCACATAGAAATAGAATTAGATTGTCACAATCTTCTAATGTGACATTTAGATGTGGTTTTAAAGGTGAAGAGTGTAATTTCTGTACACTACCAACAGCACATGGAAGAAAGCATTGGTGACTATGAAACCTTTGCATTATGAAAACCATGTTTATACTTAATTTGTCTCTGTTTTTAATGTCAAAATGTGAAGAGACACACATACAGGATGTGCACATACACAACCATTCAAAGGTTTGGGATCAGTAAGATTTTTTTATTGATTTTAAAAAGAAGTCTCTTGATCTAAGAGGCAACAAAATATGATTATTATTACTATAAATATTTTGTATAATAACATATTTATAATGTATTTTAAAAGGTAATTTATTCCTGTGATGGCAAAGCTGAATTCCAGCATCATTACTCTATTACTCCATCATTACTCTACTACAAATCATTATCAATGTTCAAAGCAGTTGTGCTGCTTAATTATTATTATTATTTTTTTTTTTCTGGATTCTTTGGCAAACAGAAAGTTCAAAAGAAAAGCATTTATTTAAAATAAAATCTTGTAACATTTTAAATGTTTTTACTGTCACCTTTGATCAATGGAATGTTTTATTGCTGAATAAAAGTATCAATTTCTTAAAAAAAAAAAATACAAAATTTACTGACCCCAAATTTCTGAGCAGCAGCATTCATGAAGAGTGAAATCAAAAGGATTTTGCTTAACATGTTTATGACTTGGAAAAAAAAAAGTTCAAGATGTTTAATCCTAACACAACTTGGCCAAATTTTAAACCAGTACTTTGACTAGTCACGGTGTCTCATAAGAGCATACACTACAATGTGGGTCTTTTGCTTAAAACTCAAACTCAGACTTAAGACAACAAAAGGCGGTAAGCTTGAGAGTTGTAGTGTGCACTGAATCTAGAATATATAATGAAGATGCAGTAGATCAATTCACATCATATCTGTATGACGACTATAAATCAAGGAGAACAAGAGCGGGAGAAAAGAGTAAACAAGAGAGACAAATGATGCAGCTCGACTGATTTAGTGAAGAAAAGAGGTCAGTGTCTTCAGAGAAAGTTTTCAGCATGACCATTTTCCTCACCCTCTAGATGTAATAAGATCCCCCCTCCAAAACAGTTATACTTAATATATGCAGGATTCATGAATTATATAACTACCCCATTTAATACTATAATTACCGTCAGTATGAGCTATTAACTTCAAGTTAGCACGACCCTCAAAGTGCAGAACACAGACAGGCAATGACAAACATGTTACTTGATTTTTAATGCATTTTTTGCCTCTGCAAACATGAAGGCAAATTGGATGCATTATTTTCCCATTACATCTCCTATGGTTTTGTTATGAGTACAATGAATAATTAAAGCTTACGCGACTATTCCAAGACTTTGCGAGCTTGTGTAAGAGAAATAACTTGCGTTAGATACACATGGCAGGGTTTAACAGTAGTCTCATATGACCGCAGTGGGATTGTGGGAGTGCTGCGTGTGGCAGCTCCTGACAGATGAAGGTTAGAGGCATTATGTAAAGAAGGGCAGCTCATTTCTGGGGACTATGAGAGGAAAATGGTGGCATTTGTCTCAATGAGGCATTTATAAGTGCACGTCCTCCCGCGTGTAATGGCGGCCCAGAGCACTACCCTGCATGCTAAGTGTGATCTTTAAACACAAAGGTGTCTCGCAGGGATCGAATGTCACCGAGAGTAAGAGAGAGAGATGATGAGGCGCACGCGGCGTAAAGGTCACATTTAGAGAAGCGAGAGATGATTGTGGGAATGATAGACCGCTGTGCACGCCAAATGATCAGAACGATATACAATTCCTCGCTTTCCTCTGGTCCTTTCATTCTTTATTCCGTCTATTCTGGACGTACAGGTGATCAGTCATGCCTATTGTCACAGATGGAAATATTCATTCTATCGCTTCTCTCTCTCCAACTTTTCTTTCTTCACAGATCAGATCTCACTATTGGGAGCAAAGACCCAAGGTTTCAATGTAGAGGTCAACCTATATTTAAAATATCTGATAATAACACATCTGATGTAAAACACATTTGAATCAAATGTGCGTATTCTTTAAGCAATAAAATTACTGGATGTTTAAACGCTAACTTGTTGCTTCCATATAGGGCCGGTTTTTACAAAACACCAGAGACTTCAGCGATTTTTGGATCCTCCACATTACCCACATGTTTCTCTTCAGTGCCCACAGATGTTATCTCGGGCACAGGCGATTGATCTTCAGCGGGTAATTAGCATTTTAGGAAGAAAGGACAAGACGTGGGCTTGCTGCCAGACGCTTGACTCCAATTGAGAGAGAGAATTTGAAACTTTGCCATGGCAGGCTTGGTGGTCTGGGCGAGTTTTACCCTGTGGGGTCAAAAAGGATCAACAAAACCCGCTCAACCCTGCTAAACCTCACCAAAGGGGGGTCACTGGGGCACCATGGCAACCAGGCTGCCAAAAACCAGTTGAGTCTTTGCGGTGCTGTTATCAGATCAAAACGGCTGCGTGGACGGATGAAGGACTCGTGCTTTGCTCTGAATGCTGAGAAGCTGAGAAACGTGCATGTTACGCGACGAACTCGACTGAGACGGCAAACACTCGCCACAACAAACGTGTAAACGTTTACAAATAGGCATACGCCAATCATGCGTACAGATGCAGAGAGATTAGACGCATGTGTTTGCGGAGTTTGATTAAACACAGAGAAGTACAGCATGAAGGACAAGGTCACCTGGAGCTCACTGGGACTTTTTATACTTAAAAAACAAAAAATATAAGATGCTTGGCAATAAACATTTACGTTACACATAGTAATTAAATAATACACAAATTATAAAATGGCAAAAAACATTGTATCCATACATTTAAATATTTCGATATACTGTATATACACACCACCTTTAAAAAAAATAAGATTCGTTTTTTTTTATATTTTTAAAAGTAGTAACTTATGCTCACCATTTTTTGTGTTTCTTTCTTGTTTTTAGAGTTAATGTTGTAATGTTTTGGGTTATTATTATTTTTTAATGTATTTTTTTTGTATTTGAATATATTCTAAAATGTAATTTATTTCTGTGATGCAAAGCTGAATTTTCAGCATCATTACTCCATAAGCTGATTTGCTGCTCAACAAACATTTCTGGCTTTACATGTCCGTTTAAACAATTTAATGCATCCTTGCAGAATAAAATTGCCATTTCCAAAACTTTTTTTTTTTTTTTTTTTGGGTAGGAAGGGTGCTGTATTATACGTATGTTGTCCGTGTAATGGACAAACGCACATTCCACGCAAACCTGGCAGGTTTACCACTAACTTGACGGGAGCCAATTTGAAGTCCTCAGTAACTTTTGTTCTTTATCATAACTTTTTGGTAATGAGATTCCATTGATTTGGGCTCAGAGTCAAACTCTATTCCAGAGGGAAATGGCAGTCTGGATTGAAGTTTTGTGGTTGGACTCAAGCTTATCACACTTCTCAACAAACACAAACTGTGCTCAGTGTTTGCCATGTGAAACTCAAGCTGTGAGTAATGTCCCCAAACCTCTGCTGTGCTTCATCACTTCAGCTGAGTGTGTGTGTGTGTGTGTGTGTGTGTGTGTGTGTGTGTGTGTGTGTGTGTGTGTGTAGCAGAAACTTCACCAGACACACTTCTTTTATACACCACGGCCGTGAAAGCAAGTTAAACAGCCTGGCACTTCATTAAAAAATAAGAGCACATTTTCTCAAATATAAAAACTACAGCTTCTTCCTCCAGCTCGTTGAAGTTGAATTGCATTATGGTTGTGAACAGGATGCAGAAATTGCCATTTGAAAATAAGGAAGTGGAATAAAAATTTGAAATGAAATTCAAAGAAACTAGAAATAAGAGTAGTTTTTAACTAGCATAAAACGTCTTTAAGTTTAAGATTCAGTCCTTTAAAAACAAACAGATCTGTTTAAAATGTTACCAATAACGTTTTAAGTTTTTTTTACATTAAATCTATGTATTTTTTTATTTATATTTAATAGATTAACTTTCAGTTTATTAAAAAAAACTGTAATTCAGTAAATTCTACTGATAATTCCAATTCAGTTTCATGTGTTTAAAGACAATTCACATAAATTAATTTAACTGCTATCAAGCTATTTTTTTTTTTTTTAGGTTTTTTTTTTTAGTTTTAAAAGTCTTGGAGTTGTATAGTCCTTACAGAGAGATAGACCTGTTTAAAATTTCACCAAGACACATTTACTTAAATGTATATATTTCTTTATATTTAGTAAATGTACTTTCAATTTACATAAACAAGATCACTTCATTTCCCAGAATACCATTACCTACAGAATTTCTCCAAACTGCAATTCAGTAATTAAAAAAAAAAAAAAAAATTCCTGTGTTAAAAAAGTTCTCTAAACATACTGTGAAGCTGCTTGAAGGTTGCAGGTTTTCATGACTCCCGATTTAGCAAGTGTTTATTTAAACAAATCATCTACTGAACACAATATCTTAGTTTAGTTTGGTTTAGGTAAGGCTCATTTAGTTGGCAAAGCTTTGGTTCACATCACTGTTTAAAGTCACTGCAAGGTAGACGGGTTACTTTTGTCAAAGTTTCCACAAAGCCATCACCATACTCCACTTCAGCACTAAAACAAACACGTCTTAAACACGCCGTGATCCTATCGCTTGTTGATTCTCTCCCTAGAGTCTCCATGGCGTGGTGTGTGTGGTATTCTGATCTTTGATGTAGTGCTGTCATGGCCCAATGCCCTCTAACGTGCCCTGAGAAGCCATGGTTGTGCCGCTCAGACGGCCCAGGCTTGTTAGCAGCAGATGGTGAAACCATTTTGAGAGGGTAATTTAGACACAAGGCTGTAGGAGGCTGGTCATGACCTCCTCATGTATCGAGCTCAACTCAGTGCAAGAGAGCTGCTTTTGCCATCTAGCACTCAAGTGATGTGCGACCCACAGTATCTATGACATACATGTGAAATGTGACTGGATATGACACGAATAGGCTAGTCATTCATCAATGTCAACAACTACGTTTCTTCGATTGTAACGCTAAACATTATATAGAACAATAATTCCATACAAAGCCAAACAGTAGTGGTGCTTCTGAATGAATCGGTTGAGTGATTCAATGACTCAGTCACTTGCTTAGGGTGGTTGCTAGTGTGTGAATACAGTATGTGGCAGCTAAGGCATTCTGCGTGATTTCTAGGGTGTTGTAGATGGTTGCTAGGAAGTACTGTGTGGTCGTTGGTGTACTTTACATGGGCATTACAAGGTGGTTGTTAATTGGTAGCTTCTAGGATGTTGATAGGGTGCTGTAGATGGTTGCTAGGATGTTCTATGTGGTTGCTATAATGTTCTGGGTGTTGTTTGGATACTCTGAGGGATTGCTAGGGCATCAATAGGTGGTTGAAGGGTTGTTAATAGTCAAAGTTTAGGGTGTTGCAGATGTTGCTAGAATGTTCTAAGTGGTTGTTAGGTTGTGTTAGATGGTTGCTAGGACATTAATGGGTGGTTGATGGGTTGTTCATAGGTGGTTTCTAGGGTGCTGATAGGTGGGTTTTAAGGTGTTCTAGATGGTTGCCAGAATATTCTGTGTGGTTGCTAGATGGGATATTTTTGGATATTCTGGGTGATTGCTATGGCATTAATAGGTGGCTGCTATGGTGCTTCTAGAGTGTTGATAGGTGGTTGTTAGAGTGTTGCTAGAATGTTCTGAGTGGTTGTTAGTGTGTGTTACATGGTTACGAAGGCATTAATGGGTGGTTGATGGGTTGTTCATAGGTGGTTTTTAGGATGTTCTGGATTGGTTGTTTGGATATTCTGGGTGATTGCTAGGGCATTAATAAGTGGTTGCTAGTGTGTTTTGGTGGTTGCTTCATTCCTGAATGATTCTGAGTTTTTGAGTAAATCTGTTGTGTGGTTCAATGAATTCGTTCCAAAACGAATCTGTATTTTAGAATGAATAGTGATTAATTGAACCAGTTCTTGAGTGAGTCAGTGTTTTCGAATGAATCAGGTGAGTGATTCAATGACTCATAAAAACATTGCTTGCTTTATTTCTGAATGGCTCCGTGTTTTTGCGCAAATAGGTTGAGTGATTCAGTGACTCGCTCTTAAAGACTTGTTTCATTCCTGAATGATTCAGTGTATTTGAACAATCAGTTAAATGAATGAGTAGTGAGTCACTTGTCGACACCTACAGGTTTAACAATATAAACTGCAGAAAGATTCATGGTAAAATCTCACCACTAATACACAGACTGACAGTGAAATGTCTGACTGTATAAAAAGAAATAAGTAGAAAATGTTAGGGAAGTCAAAACCGTATTAAAGCTTTGTATGTATGAATCACATTTGCTGCTTACTCCTAAACTGCCATAACCCTCCACCAAAGAGCAAAACATTTTTAAGTCCCTATAAAGAATCAGGGACACGGTTATTATTCTGTCCTTGCTCATTTCTCCCCTGAGGTCTCTCGATGGCTCCCTCCCACCGTTCTTTCCTTTTTGTTTTAGTGGTTTCATTCAGATTCCCGACCACCGTTTCCTGTTCTCAAACAAAGGCTACGGCTCTGTGATATGAGTTGGCCTTCCTGCAACACTCGTGTTCGACCTTCTGGTGAAGATGTGACCTGCTTGCTAGAGCAAAGATGAGTCAAGGCCTGTTGTTCCCTGTCCATCCCTGCCTTTCTCGCTTTCCTTCACTCTTAATTTATCTCAGTGAGCTCATGTTGATATGTTTTGACATGCCAAGCACCTGGTTTAAGGATTTGGGATTATTTGTGGGTTCTGTGGAGAGCCACCTAGTCGCTGTCACTCAATCTTTTACACTTGGCCGTCACGGCTGCCCATCAAGCAGACGCGTGCGTTTGGAGATGCAGATGCTGGCTTAATTAGACCTGACAGGGCCAGGATGCTCGTCTCAAGCTGTTCTGTTGCGAGGAAGAGAGGATAACAATCAGAATGACAACCGTCTTAATTTTCCATCTTCCCGCTCTCTCTCCTTCTGTCTCTTTTCTTTAGTTCTCTGCATCTGTCCTATTTCCTCTCTGTCATTGCAAGCTGCTTTTCACATTTCGCTCTGGATCTGCTGGTCTCGCGTCAATTTAAAAGTATTAGCATGACTTTTAAAAATAGAGATGTGCAATGTATCTACAATACAGCCTAAGCATTGGAGAAGTGTGTAATTTTTTGTATGTTGAAACTTTCCCAACTTTCCAACTTCATCTCCCAAGTATAGGTCCGGAAAAAAGTGAAATGTCAAAATAAACCCTAAAGGATCAACACAAAAGGACATAGGTTGCAACCAAGACATTAACCTGAATTCCTGATCATTTTTAGGAGTAACAGCATACCTCCTCTCAACAAGTCACACAATCTTCTGTTCACAGCACAGACATTTAGGGGTTTGTTCAAATCAACAACCCTTAATATGAGCAGTAGTAACAGTGATGCTCGCACTAATAATGAATTAATAATTATTCCTGGTATTGGTCAAAAATTCTCTACTGGTTCAGCCCTTTTGTGCGAGTATGAGATCATAGATGAGTTGAGACACACACACACACACACACACACACCAGTCTGTAATCCAATTAAATTCTTCTGTTGTTAATGAATCATACCCCACAGTCCCTGCTGTGTTTGCGTGTGTGTGTGTGCGGCTACGCCACATGCTAGTCCTTATGTTGGCCTGAACGTCCTTCTCCATTTCTTCTGTTATTCTGACAGCAACCATTCGTCTTTCTTCTATTCATTTCACATATTCATTCATCTATTTCTGAGTAAACTGCCACTTCTCAATGAATAAATGACTTAATGCCCTTATGCTAGGGCTGCTCCTCTACAGTCACCATTAAAAGCGGCTCCAAGATAAATCACGACATTACAATTGCAAAATAGTATGACCAAATCGACAGAGATGAAGGTACTGGACTGGGTATTTAATTTCGATTCAACGAAGCATTGCAAATAAAAATAAAAAAACAATGGTTCAATAGAAAACTATCAATTTATAGCCATAGATTATATGTATACACACTTCAATTCAAAATTTAGGGTTTGGTAAGACTGTACGTTTTTGAAAGTATTGTATGGACCAAGGCTGCATTTATTTTATTAAAAAAATACAGTAAAAACAATAATATTCTCAAAATATAATTACAATTTAAAATTATATTTTTTCATGATCCCAAACATTTAATTCAAATTCTAAAATGTCAAAATAATCTATGTTACAAAGCATTTTAAAAGCGTATGAAGACTAATTTGATTATGACATTTGCAATGCTTCATGAAAGTGGATGATTTTCTATGGAAAAAGCCGAATGGTATTTTTTGACCATTCATCAATATAAATAGGACAAAGTCGGATTAGACTTTAATTAAATAGGTTTAACGGCGGCCATAAATATAGTTTAGATTGGTCTGAATAAGAGTATATTTACATAGCCTAACATTATGCATACGGACTTGTAATGAAAAGTTATTTCAATAAAATTTAAAAACTGAATTTCAAAAGGAATGCAATACTATCTACTACTAAAACTCTGATTAATCATTACACCGTTAATTAGAACACGTGATGTCAATTTGCTTCAGTGCATTAAAACTGCATGCACTAATTTTGCAAAACCATCAAAATCAACTCTAACCTATAACCATTTAACAAAAACAAAAGTGTTCCATGCAAGGAAGATCAGACACTGGATACGTCACTTTCCTTCCAGCACCAGAGCTTCTATTTTTCAAGCAGTCGTTCCTGGAAAGTCTCAATGAAGTTGGCTTTTTTAGCAGATGTGTGTAATCATATAAACTATAATTGTAAACTTTGCTGAGCCCTGGACACAACCTTCAATCTCTGGAAAATGAAGTGCTGGACATCTGGGTGGACGGGAGCGTGGCTCCGGGCGCTGTAATGACAGAGTTCAGGGATCCGATAAGTGCTTCTGAAAAAAAGCCTTGGTTCCAATTTAGATTGAGTTTTTGTTTTAAAGTGGCCCAGAAGAGAACGACTGACTGTCACCCTTGCCATTTTCAAACCTTGTGATTTCTAGGATGGATTTGTGCGTAACTGTACAATTTTCTCATTTTGGTGGTTCTGTCTTTCTGTTTCCCCTTCTTTTCCTACTGTTTCAGCAGGTTTTTATTCATATTTTATTGTCTTTCATCCATAATAAATCTCATGTCTCGCACAGTAACGTTTTCATAACATCATGTTGGATGACCCATTTGTCTTTTATTATTTTTTTAAGCAAGGTGCAAAAAGAGTGCAAAAACTGTTAAAAGGTAGCAAGCAAGTAGAACAAGTGTTTTTGATACTATTTTAACACAAAAAAGTATAGTTCACCCAGAAATAAACATTTGTCAGCATTTACATTGCTGCTCCAAACCTGTATGACTTTCTTTCTTCTGACAAATACAAAAGAAGATATTTTAAAAGACACTGGGCAATATTGGACCCCATTAACTTACGAAAAAAGCCCCTCATATTAATATTCAGTTAGTTGAATTGCAACTAAATGAAAAACACAAGTTTACTGTAAGTACTAAAATTCGTAAAATAAAATAAATATAGGTATACAGAAATATAAAAAAAGTGAAAAGAATGTAACAACAAAAAATTAATTCAAATAAAAATATAAAAGGAAAGAAAATAAAAAAAGATTAATTAATACTATAATAGAATAGTATATAAATAATATTAAAATAAAACTGGTTTGGAGTGACATGAGGGTGAATGATGACAATTGGGTAAATTATCGCTTTTAAGGGAACAGTTAAATATAGTTGAACTATTCTTTTCAATATGATTATCATGATTCGTCTTTAAAAAAGAATAAATAATAATTAGGTGTGCAATTGTCTATTGTTTTGATTTCATTACTCTAGTTAAATTAACATCTCTATAGCTATTGCTGTGGAAAGGTAAATCATCTTTGTGGCCTGTCTTATATTTATGGCTGGAAAGAGACTGCTAATGAAACTCTCATGCCTGAGCATCATCAGCATGACAGATTCCCATAATGCAGTGGGAGGAGGCCACCAAACGAGACAAACGCGGGGATCAGACGGCGAGATGTGCATATCTTGCTTCCTTAATGATACAAAGAGTTATTTATTAATAGTGTTTTAGTTATTTATTAAGCGAGACGTGTCTGGGAGTTTCTACTGATAAACAGCCCTTGATTTACACATTAAGACCAAGATGATACTGAGACGTGCTGTTGTCATATGGATATAAAAACATGACGGGATGCTAGGAGGATTATTGCAGCTGAATTGGCATGTGTGCCCAGCAGTGCGGCGTGTAGGTGCAGGATGTCGAGGGACGGGTCAGATCACTTAAAGCTCTGGGCGACACACACACACCCACACAAACTACTACCTAGAGAACATGCTAACTACACAACATCAGGATCTAAAAATACATCTGGGTTCATGCAGAGCATACCACAAATATAGCAAACCTTCAATTTCACAGCAAAACTACTCCAAAAAAGACACAAAGGGGCTGAAATAGAAAGGTGGGGATATATGGAAATAAGTAGTTGTAGTTTGCAGGGCAGAGCAAAAGAGAAACTGACATGATTAAAGGGTGAAAGAGCAACTCAAAGTTGAGTTTGAAGTTCTCAAAGTTGCCAAGGAATTCACAGACGCACACAATTACAACACAATAATGTCTGAAAGTGCACTTTTAAAAGTGGCACTTAAAGTACAAAACTGGAATTGACAATTTATTTTCTAAAAAAAGACTGAAGTGAAAAATAAAAAGGAGGATCATAATAAAATTAAAAAGATTTGTTTGTTTCCAGCAAAACACACACACACACACACACACACACATATATATATATAAAATACAATATAAAACTGTATACTGTATGTAACAAAAAATAAAATGGAATATAAAGTTGTATATAAATACCCTTTAAAGAAATACATACATTCATATAATATATATATATATCTATATATATATATATATATATATATATATACCCACACACACACACACACATATATATATATATATATATATATATATAAAATAGAATATAAAATTGTATATTGTATGTAACAGACCATAAAATAGAATATAAATTTGTATATAAATAACCTTTAAAGAAATACAAACATTTATTTAGTAGTAGGGACTACAGTAGGGACTAGTTAGTTTGGAACCAAATGTTGTTTTTTAGATTAAAAAAAAATACCAAAAATTTAAGAAAAACGTTAGTTTGATCATACGTACACTTCCAGTAATAGCGCTGAATGCATTAACAAATGTAGTCGAAAATAAATAAATAAATAAATAAAAAGTATATGGAATGGTATTGTTTACCCATCTTGCTGTAGAAAGGGTGCAAGTGATATCACTTCCTGTATGTGGAAATTTTATAGGATGTTCCATTTTGTATTAAAACAAAACAATACGGTAGCTCACAAAATATGGCATTAGGTTTGTAGTATTAAAAGATCACATTATAATAATTATTGCAGTGAGCAGGAAAACAGTGCTGTGCAGTGAGCAGATCCCTGCTGAGTCTGAGCAGATGAACAGATTAGTCTGAGTACTTTAGATCTGGCCCGAAACACAGCGCGAGATGAACCCCGATAATCTGAGCTCTGAATCAGTGCCTGAGAAAGCAGCCAGAACTCAGTCTGTCACTTCCTGTCTGACAGAAGAGAAAGAAAGAAAGAAAGAAAGAAAGAAAGAAAGAAAGAAAGAAAGAAAGAAAGATAGAAAGAAAGAAAGAAAGAAAGAAAACAAGACAGCATGCAGTACTCACTCGTGAAGGGTCGTACTCCGGTCGTCTTCGGGCGCTCAGGTCATCGTAGGATGGAGCCGGTCTCACCTGCTGAAGCTGATTCCTGATTTGCTGCAATCGCTCTTCATTACTGCAACACACAGACAGAGAAACAACACAGATAAAACACTCTGGAAAACATCCTCACCAGTGACCTTACACAAACTGTAATCAGGGTTATTACAGTTAACTAAAACTAAAATCATAAAAAACAAAAAAAACTTTTTTGTAACTTAAATAATGAAATAAAATAAATTATGAAAACATAAACGTATTCAGTGACATTCAGCAACATTTCTCATTTTCATTTATTAAATTTAATAGCAAATATAAGTCACCACAGCATAAACCGTATTCATTTATCCTACGTAAATCTGTCTCATCTTTTAAAAAGTGTTTTGTTTGAAGAGTGTTTAATATGCAACTCAGTTTGTCAGATTTCTAAATCAAATGCAGCTAAAATAAACTGCACTTGATGTAAAATTCAGTGCATTGAATTATCCATCTGTAAGCTCCATAAACACACATGTAACCTAAGGGCATGTATTGATTCAGAGCAGAACTAGCATTATAAAATCAACTTTTAAACAGCTTCAACTTTTACTTCAACTGAATAGTACAGCACCACTTAACCATACAGAGAGAGAGAGAAAAAATCTCTACCAATCAAATTTGCTCTCCACAGCACCATTAACACAAATTTACATATACTTAGAATATGTAACTACATGTACAATAAAATAAACGAATGTGAATATTAATATTTAAATTGCACATGTAATCCTATATATATGTAATGACATATTCAGTTATAATTATATGTGCAGTTAAGTAATTAAATACATTTAATTACATATGCAATTAAATTAAGTTTATTAGTCATAATAACTAAAACTAAATAAATCTGAACATTTGCATTGACCAGGAAGTGTTATAATAAACGACCAAAAAACACACAGCTGTACCAAAAGAACATTATACTGATCTTACATAAATTACAAATGTATAACTTTCTAGAAACTTCTTCCACAGATGTTGGCAACTTCAAAATAATTGAAAATACTAGAGGCAGCGATCTCTGGCACTCCAGCAGCTGGCGGAGGACAAGCGGAGCAGGAACAGCATCCATTATCTAATCCCACAGAACGCAATTAGAGCTGCCATTCTGATTGAGAGTCCACATGACCCTCTGAATGAGAAACACCATCAATGTTTAATTAGCTCCCGTTGAGCATGTATGCATCATATTCATATTAGTTACAGGACTGGAGCCGACCTGGAGTGCTTTAGAGGGACTGGCTGAAGGAACACAGGGAAACAGAATACAGTGCAAAAAATACCACACATTTACATGGATGGTTAAACACACATAAAAGAGAGAGCGGCTGAAGAGCGGCTGTCATCGCCAGTTCATTTAGTGTATTATGATAGCGAGCAAAGCCGGAGATATTACCTTTCCCTCTCTGAGACAAACAGAGCAATCTGAGATCATCATCACAGACCGGGGCCGTTTCCTGCTGTGATTTACCCGTTTATGTTACATCTGAGTAAAGCTAATTAGTGCTCGTGTTGAGCAACAGAATGCAGTGCTAACTACAGTCAAGTCATGAATGTGAGAGATGTTTGCTGTCCCATTTTGTCTAAATCACTCACAAGGTTTCGTACCCCCTTCATACCAAATTCGAAAACAAATTTAATTTTATTTTATATGTCATTTTATGTCATTTCATTGTAATTATTTTTTATATAATTTTATTTCTTAATTTAATTTCACTTGACTTTACTTTATAGTATTAATTTAATTTAATTTCTATATATGTGAGTGCCTGGATGTGGATTTTCTTTTTCTGCAACAGGATCCACCTACCACTTTTACTTTACTTTTTTTTCTCACTTTTTTATATTTTATTTAAATATCTTATTTAAAATATATGTATGTTAAATATATTATGAAACATGTATTTAAAATATTTATTTATAAAAAATAAATAAAATATTGTTTCAATTGATATATTAAATATTCTGCAGAGATAATGTTATTTTATTTCATAATCATTTTTTTTTTAAATATTGTTCAGATATCAAAACCATTTTGGTGAAGCAAATGGTTTGTAAATATTAAATTAATAATTAAATATATTTATTGACATTTATAATTACATTACAATTAGGTATGCAGTTAATTCATTTAATTTATTGCATATATTCAGTTATAATTACATGTGCAATTCAATTAATAATTAAATACATTTGATGACACTGAGTTATAATGAAATATGTAATATATTAAATTTGATTAATTATAATAAATAAACAAACTGTAAATATTGTACACTTCTCTTTTCACATTATTTTTCAAATTGGACTTTGTAATAAAAGTTATAATAAAACATATTCATGATTGGGTAAGCCACGTTAGAAGGCTTTGTACAATAGACAATAAAATGTTGGATGCTGCGTCAATAGTTTTGGTCGAACAAACTATTTGCGAATAACCTATACTTTATACCTAATTTATACTTTTTCTTTTTTTGGATAAGACATGTTTTTCATGTAAAATAGCAGATAAACTGACACATCGATCGAATTTTGTATCAACATGTTAATTTGCCAAATTGCTTGGCGTTTGTAAACAACTTTTTATTGAACATTTACATCTTTTATAAAACAAAAATATACACAGACATATATATTTCTTGTCTCTCAGACAAGGAATGCTGGTCTTGGACCAGTTTTCACTAACTAACGAATATGATAATGTAGACGGGGAAATTAATCCACAATCTGACGGTGAAGCTGTCAACACAAGCGGCCAAATAATCCATGAATGAATAGATATTGACACACAGGTAATGCCAGAAACTGTGACGCACTTCTCTCTGCTTCCCGTTCATTTCATCTCTATAGCTCTATCTTATTTCTGCAGGACGTGCTGTATAATGAGATCTGACAACAGGCTGCCATCTTCTCCAGCTGGATGCCACCACACAGGCCTGCAATCAGAAATGACAGCCTTTTCTAAACACACCTGCCACTGAGGTCTTAATGAATATGTCCGCAATCTTGCTCTGTCTTGATAGGGCTGTCAGAGATGCGTGTGGCCACAAGACCACCACAGGAAATGCTCTTGGAAATGAGACACAAAGCTTTTCATTCATTCCTTTGATTGACTGGATACACATCTTGAAAATATAGTTGGAGTGTCGGGATTATGGTTAAAATATTGTCATACTTTAGTTGTCCCCTTACACCATTTTAGGCCATAATCATTTTCCATGTAGGAATTATGATGTTGTGGGTGAAACTCTAGTTACTATGGTAGAAGAAATGCTGAAATTGGACAGTATTCTAACCCTTTTTTGTGAGGGTTGCGCCTTACTTCCTGACCCCTGATTTCACAGGAAGATGTAGATATACAAGCAAAATGGCTACAGATCCATCTTAACAGTGTTTACTGCTCCAACAGTGATGGAGAACAACGCAGAAGTGGAGGAAAGGCGTTAAGAAACAGCAGTTTCTTCAAAGAATTAGAGTTGGCCACAGTACACGGCCGGTGGGCCATTAGTTCGATTAAGCCCATTCCTCAGTGCTGGATGCTGTCCAAATATCTGGAGCCGGGTCCAGCTTTGTTGGCTGCCACTGACTGTGTGTCAGCATTTCTGCTGAAAAACGGCCTTGCGGCGCTCAAACTCTCCTAAACAAGGAAAGCGAGGCTCTATTTTCCATGTTTGATCAGCACTAACATTTATTAGTCACATCTATTATGCACAAAATGCCAGCAAGAACAAAGGGCTGTTAGGAGCAGTCAGGCGACACGCGAGAGAGAGAATGGTAATTAAGTACCCTGCTAAAGTAGATGAGACATCAGCACTTGGAGAACACGAGACAGTGAGATGAGGAGGGGGGCTACGCGGATCTGTCTGGCTGTTACTTTGTGCTTAATTGACCGTCTCTTTCCCGCTATCTTTCTCTCTTATTTGCTCTCTGACATGAAAACCAAGACTAGTGCGCACACACACTCGACCCATGTTTTCTAATGTATTATTAATGTAGAAACTTACAATTTTCTGTAAAGCTGCTTTGCAACGATATGTATCGTGAAAAGCGCTATATAAATAAACTTGAATTGAATTAGAAAAAAAAAAATATATATCGTTAAGCTATTTAACTAATAAATTTTTTTTTTTTGATTAACATCCTGTAATGATTGCCAGTAGTAACATTATTTGTAGGAACTATGGTTTTGTGGTGGGAACTTTGGTTTACCATATTATCTATGCTCATAAACGTCATGTGTTCAAAATTTAACATGCTGAAAATCATTCAGTTTATGGTATTAAAAAAAGAAAAGAAAGAAAAGGAACAAAAAAAATAAAAAATTACAACTGATTTCCCCAAACATTATGAAAATGAATGTTTCTTTTATGTTATGATGTATAGGAGAAAGCCCTTACAAAAAGTTTCATGGCAATCATATTTTTCTGCCTAAATACCAAAGTTACAGCAGTTCATATCATAATACGTCTGTGATCTAGTAGGTTTTAGTCACCAGTTTCTTCAAAAAAAGAAACTCTCTTACATGGTTTGAATCATTTCTCAGGATTTTTACAGTAGTACTACTATAGTTACTAGCTATAGTATTTTGTCTGAAACTTTGGTTCCCGTGGTGTATTTTTGTACGGAACAAACAGCAAATGAAGAAGGTATCCGAGTGTATTTCTCAGAGTGGGTCTGTGTGCTTGTGTGTGTGTGATAGGATTACAGCTCTTCTGAGCTACGGTGGACAGCACAGCACACAGAAGATAATCTTGTGCGAATCGATGGTAGGACGAGAGCAAGAATGAACACAGTCCTCATGGACACTGCAACACTCACGCATAATTACCGCCAGACAACAAATCAATGCTCTCGGTCGTTGGGACCACTCAACCCGGACTTAAAACTCACCAGTGAGACGTACATTCCCTCTGTATATACAGACTGTACAGCTACACAGTAAATCACAAATGACTTCACAGACCTGTCTGTCAATATTTCAGCTCGATTCCACTAAAAGGCTGAAGCGTTCGTTACCGACGTGCCTGGATTTTTGGTATGTTGCATGTAGAGTGCCAAAGCAAAATGTTTTCTGCCTTTGATATCAGCTTCAACAAGTACTATAACTTCAAGTGATTTACTTTTACAGTGTGATTATCATGAGGAGTTTGTGAGTTAAGGAATGCATTATTATTATATAATAATAATTTTGGCCAATAATAATGATATATATAAAAAAATAATAAAATAAAAACATATTGTACAGTAGTACAACAGTAAAACATGTATTATGAATACTGAATAATAATAATAATAATTAAAAATATTCTACAATTTATTATTTTACATAATATTCTTTACAAATACAACAATAATAATAATAATAATAATAATAATAATAATAAAAACAGTAAAACACCAATAATAATAATTTCAATATATTATTATTGTTGTTGTTGTTTTACTGTTTATTATGCATGTTTACTTTTGTAGTAAAACTGTCTTATTATTATTTAATTAAATGAATACGTCAAAAAGCAGAGATAAAACAACTGAAAAAATGGTTCTGCTACTGGTTATTGTAAACATAATCAGTACTGGTCAAACACAAGACAAAACAAAACAAAACAAAGCAAAGCAAAACTAAACTAAACTAAACTAAACTAAACTAAACTAAACTAAACTAAACTAAGCAAAACGAAGCAAAGAAAAGCAAAGCAAAACAAAACAAAACAAAGCAAAAAGCAAAAAGCAAAGCAAAACAAAAAAACAAAAAGAAAAACAAAACAAAAAGCAAAGCAATTTTTTTTTTTTTTTTTATTTTTTTTTTTTACAATATTTGGTGTTTCATGCAAGGTATCCATAAAAAAGGATTGGTTCTCACCTGTCAGGCTTTGGAGCGGTGGTTCTTTGCTTGTTAACTTTTGCATAAAGCCCCTCTAGCACGTCCTCATTGGGCAGCTCTCTGCTGGGGGCGGGGACAGTAGGCTGAGAGTAGTTATGGGTGGGAGTTCCAGGTGGATAGGGGGAGTGAGTGGAGGTGGGAGGTTCTCTGAAATTGTTGATCCGAGCATAGTTGGGGTCCAGGTCATCGTCTTCGACGTCCGGGAAGATGGCGCGGTCAGGAGCAGGGCTGCTCCTTTCACTTCTGTGGAATTAAAAACCTGTTCTTCAGGATATCTTGGATGAATAAGCACATAAGCTTGGAGAGTTTGTTGGACAGAGATGTGTTAGATCTGTTAGATCTATTTTCTAGGGCAGAAATAGCTGGGTCATTATTGACTGAAAAAAATTTTTGGTCATACAGCGGTGTTATTTTTGCAAACGCCTGTTATTTTCCACTACATGCTTGCAATACACCATTCCCATTGAAATCAATGAATTTAGAGTGAATTTACTCTAAAGAAGGTTTCCTTAATCTGTTCCTGGAGCCACATTTTCCAACTCTTCCTAATCAAATACACCTAATTTAACTCATCAGCTTGTTAGTAATGACTCCAAGACCTAAAATGAATGCATCAGATGAGGGAGACATTCAAAATGTGTATTGTTGGTGTGGGCTGGAAAATACTGCTCTAATATAAAATAAAATATAAACAGAATAAACCAGAAATATCTCGTATACAGAAGCATTAACTAGAGTCTAAGATTCAATTATGAAATAAAAAAGTCAAAATTCTTTCTTTGATATAAAAAAGTCAAAATTATAACATAAATCCCAATTTCGAGATTAAATGTTAAAATTGGCATACTTAGTCATAATAATGACAAAACATTTCCACTTTTTATCTCATATTTTCTACTTTGTACTGTATGTCTTTTTTTTTTTTATCTCGTAATGACTTCTCATGATTATTAATTAGTGAGTATTAGCTTTTTTTTTTTTTTTTTTTTTTTTTGTGGGAGTTAACCACCCAAAAACAAACTATGTAAAGACATAAAATTGAGTTTTAATGTGTTAATAAGACAACAACCAATTAAACCAATGGGGCATTTATCAAGAGTTCAGAACACGTTTGATCATTTCCACAGATTCAGATTGGTAAATTAGCATATTTTTAGAATTGAACTTTGTGGATTAAATAATACACATTACATAAGTGGAAAACGTACTTGGACAGAAACATCTCAGGTTCACTCTTGTCAACCTCTTCTTCACTCAAAGCACCCAGTTCTTTAGCCTTGGATTTGTTTTTTCTCCCAAACCTGGATGAGAGTTTGAAGATAGCAAGAGTAGAAAAAAAAGAAAGAGCATGGACAAAGAGAGAAAAGTTAAGTTTCCATAATTGGTGACTCAACAGTCTCCCTGCACTTCCAAGTACCAAAGCAGAATTTGCTGTAGAAACTCCAATGATTGGTTCCCCATGTACCAGCCTGCAAACACACACACACATGCGCACACACACGCCTGCAAAACCAAGCAGTATCAGTGTCCAATGCCCTGCAGTGATTTTACTAGCCCATCTCCACGCCAAACCTTCAGAAACTCACATATTCTTCTGCACTGATCTGAGGTCAGGCGGGGTCTCCATGCTGACAGGCAGATAAAGACAGAAGAGGAAAAGGTTATATCAAGAATAAAGCTAATAATGAGAGAGAGTGGGTGAGATGATCACATGATCTCTGGACAGTTGAATGAAATGAAACGTAATGAAACATCAGTGTCAGATGTAAAAACAAGCAGCTTCTGGTTTACTACATGGGTGATCAATATGAAATCCAAAGTCTATATATATATACATATATATATATATATATATATAATATATATATATATATATATATATATATATATATATATATATATATATTATATATATATATATATATATATATATATATATATATATATATATATATATATAAACAATATTTTATTTTAGGAACATTACTACTTTTTTTAATTTTTTTTTTGCATTGTGACATTCATTTCATGATATTTAAGCACATTCTTCCTCCCTCGAGGCAAAACAGAACATATAACAGAACAGAACAGAACAGAACACAACAAAAGTCCTGCAGGGGTACGTAAACAGACATATAAAACAAATAACTCCTTTTAAGAAAATTCTATATTTTACTGCATAAATTAAAATCAGTTCAACAAATAATACAATGATGCAAACTAACAATAGTACATTACCAATACCAATTTGTTAATATTTAATATTGTGTAATGCAAATATTATATAATTATTTTTATAAATATTATAAATGTAAATATTGTTATTTTGCATTATATTAATGAGAATTACATTTTATCACATTATCAAGGGTTACTACAATAATTCGGCAAGTCGTAAAATTTGCTTAATTGTCATGTCACAATGCAAAAATTCTAAATGGTCCTAAAATAGACATTTTTATTATGAAAATATGTATTTGTTTTCATGTGGAAAATGACCTGAACACTTCTTGACATTTTTAATGAGATTTACTTGATAAACATACATCTGAATAACAATGTCGACAGCGCAAGGTCTATTCACAATGAAGAATCTTATTACATTTCCACAAACACACACTCCAGTCAAGAATAATCACAAACCTCAGTTTCCTAAATTTCTTTTTAATTTGACACAGATATCGCCCGGGGCTTCAGTTTACTGACATAATGTACTTGCATGTTTGCTCAAGATAAGCCGTGACTACATGATCCAAACACTACCCCACGAGCGATTCAAGGGTCCGGCTGGATCCAGCATCCTCTCGTTGCGTCTCCTGTGCGTTATGCCTCAATAGTACTCCATTTCCCAGTCCCACACACACACTAATGACTGTATTTATCTCATTAGGCTGGAGCGATCTAATACCGGCAGCTGGCATGCTAGCTCTGCCTTGCCCTTAAGCAATCTCATTAAAACCAGAGGGAGTCGTGGCCTGAATATCAATGTGCCGCAGTCCTGCTCAATCCGTGTGAGCACAACGACGGTCATCACGCAACACAGAGCTCACACAACTTGATTATTGGCCACTCTACATCATAATACAGTACAGAGTGACCTGATCCTTCTAAAAACTGACCATGCTAACTACAATATCCACAGGTATTATTGTAAAAGAATAATAAATAACATACAATCTCCTTAAAACAGCATAAGGAATTCAAAATTATTCCTGAATCATTTAGTTTATTTTCTTATATTTATAATAGCAGTAAATAATACCAAGTTAAAATACAGTAATACTGTAATGCTAACTGTAGTACTGATTTCCGTCAGGGGAAGTACAGCCTATCAATGCCACTTTCAAGTGCACCTAGTAAGGTCTGATTTAAATTTTAAGGCACTCGAGTCTGAAACTATGGAGGAAAAAAAAAAAGTCATAATATACTAAAGGTTAATATAATTAAACTAGTCAAAATTACAAAAAATACATGTCATTATTATGAGATAAAAAGTCAAAATTATGAAATGAAAAGTTAAAATTGATTCACAGTTCACAAAAATGTCATAATTTTCAGCTAAAACCTTGGCATAAGTCACTTATGAAATAGTCAAGAAGTCAAAATTATGAGCTACTAACTCATAATTATGAGCTAATACAAAAATATTAAATACCATGACAGTTATGAGATAGAAAATCAAAATTTGTACCTACTAAATAATAATAATTAGATTATAAATTGAAATCATCATACCAAGTTCAGAACTGACAAACAAATTGGTGAAATTGACAAGTCAGCTATGAAATAAATGTAATTAAATTAATATGAAGTCAAAATTATACAAATATATGTTGTTCCAGTGGATAAGCACAAGTGAATACATGTGCAACATTTTTACACAAACTACAGGATTATTTATGTATGGTATCTAAAATAATGCCTTAAAGGGAAAGGTCACCTTTAGTTGCTGTTTTTTTCCCCATACTATGGAAGTCAATAGGGACCAGCAACCGAAGGTGAACTATCCCTTTAATTTTGATGTTAAAGGTGTTTTTTAAATTTAATGAGTTTTATATAGTTGTATTTTTTGTATCTTATCAAAATCATTCACTGCCATACACCATAGAGCTTCTTTCTGCCATCTTTAATGTGGACATGACTCTTCCAACTTGCATAACCTAAACCTTAATGGCTAGATTGAACTGTGGTGGCTACTTTACATGTCATATCTGTCGGTTCTTGACCATAATAAGCTGCAAACAGGACCAGCCTTCATGCTGACAGTCAAAACTCTGCTTAAGCGAGACTAAGGACTAGCTAAGCACTAGGTTTCCCAACACTAGTTTGTAATTCAGCCCATGTGTCTTGAAAGCCCAGCTGATGGCTCAATTTACCTGAGGCCTGAAGCGTTCAGGTGGATTCGATTGTCGTAGTAAATGCGAAGCTGATTACACTTCCAAGAGTTGTCAGCATAAGGTTGAGGTACTGTATGTAGCCCAAGGTAGCATACTAACAGTTTAATACGGTCTAAATTGAGTTTGCAAAGTGAATTAGCATTACTTTGGTTGTTAACCTGAGATTAAGACAGTCTATGTAGCTCTTGGGAGACTTAAAATTTGCAGTGGAAATTACGGGCTAACGTTAAAGGCGAAGACGGTGTGAAATGAGACAAAACGACACAAATGTTGATGAGAATTGTGTGCATGCACTGTAATTACAAATCTAAAACCCAATTATGCCATAAAGCAACCTACAATACTGAAGCAGTTGTTGGTAAAAAGGCTTTGTGCTGCCAGCTCTTGGTTTATCGATTGACTCGAGTTTACTGAGTGTTGCAATTTATCAGTCTAAACCAGAGGCTCATATTTTAGCAGGCAAAACCTCAGTTTTCACACAGACAGACGGGTTGATCCATGGGAACTGGGGACGTACTGCTAAGCTGATCATTATGTTTGCATATATTAATGCCGACTTCTCCCCGCCTGGTTTTTAAGGATCTATCTAATTAGGTAAAACTGTCAGGAATGGATATGCCGCTCTCTTTTAAGATTCTCCGTCTCTGGTTCCTGTTTTTATGCCTTACAAAAAAAAAAAAAAAAAAAAAAAAAGGTCTTTTTTTTTTTTTTTACATAAAATCTTTCCACATACATTTACTGTGCACAACTGTTCAAAAGTTTGAAGTCTGTAAGATTTAAATGTTTTTGAAAGAAGTCTCATGTTCACCGTGGCTGAAGTTATTTGGTCAAAAATACAGTAATATTGTGAAATTTTATTACAACTAAAATAACTTTAATGAATAGAAAGTTAAAACTGCATTCATTTGTAATATTATTTTGTAACAATTTTAATGTCTTAAATTATTCAGCCCTTGCCTGTGTGTCTCTGTGTTTTGTATTTTATTATATTATGTTATTACTGTTTTTATATATATATATATATATATATATATATATATACACATATACACAGTATATATCAACTGACTATTAACAAAAGCCTCAAAACTTCAGTTTCTGTTGGTAGAAAAGCAAGTTACGAACAAAAATGTGATATTTCAATGTGTACATACCAGTAAGAGGAAAAGCATTTTCCACTATGCTTCATTAAATGACTTTTAGGCGATTAACAAGGGTAAACCAAGCACAACTGAGGGTACAAGATATTTGAACAAGGAGAAACGAAGGAAAAACAATAAATGAGTTACATAGTGAGAAAGAGAGGTTTGACGGATTAAACACAGTAACTATGATTAGCCTCAAAAACACAGTATAAGGGGATTATCATGCTAATTCCAAACCAGTGGAAAACTGAATGATTAAGCAAAGCTATATTTCAAATACTCTTGCATCATTAGCAGCAAGAGAATTCAAAATGAACAGAGCTAGTAGATAAACTGAAAAAAAAAAAAAATAAAAAATAATTGACGCCCAAAACATTGACTACTGAAAAAAAAATACAGCCACAATCTAATTATAAATGTTCTCAACATCCAGTCAATCTGGCAACACAAAAGTACCCTGGTAAACACACTGTAAAATGCCATACTACAGTTGTTCTTTGTAACTTTCATTACTGAAACTTCCCTTATTAGCAGTTCATCACTACTTAAACATTTCACACTGACAGTAAAGTTTAATGTTACACTAAATCATAATGTTTTCCTCTGATATCATTGATTAGATGTTCGTTTAGTGTTACTTACATCGCATGGAGCAACTGCAAAAGAAACTGTTCAATGAAAAGAGCAGTTTGCTCCAATTTAAAAACCAAAATATTACTCTGACTGGATGCATTACATTCTCTTTCTTATGATCAAGGAGACTCACAAAATAGCAAACCACTGCAGAAAAACCCATATGTTCACACATTGCACTTCTAATGCAGATTTATCAAAAAGTTGTCAAACATTTTTCACCAGTGTCAGTGAGGTGATAAGCACTGACATATTTAATGGATAAGTCTTGTCATTCTGGCTTTTTAAAGTCATACAGTATGTGTTATGTTTTACACAGCTGACCAAACTGTAAGTTCTTGTTACCATTTTGAGTGGCATGTGTCCAAGCTGCAGATGGCGTCTTCCATAAAGCGCACATCAATCAAAACGGCCGGCGATTGGCTGTGAGAATGACACTTTGACTGTCGGTTTGACAGCACGCATCTGTCACTTCCTGCTAGACTGAAGCAACATCTCCGTATCTAATATTCAGACAGATGACGTTTATGGACCACTCACCATATGATATCCATCCAAGCAAATTCATTTCCACCCATGGTGAGAAAAAAATGATTTCGGAAGCAAAATTATATGTAATTTCTTAAGTATTAACAATTCCGACAAACCAAAACACCAAACAAACACAAATCAATTAAATGAAGAAATTTCAACAAACCTCTAACTATTAGTGTTCAACAGTGTTTTAGCAATCTTCGAGATACTGTTATTGTTTTTATAAACATTTTGAATTAGTTTTTATTTTTGTATTTATTTTCATTTGTTGAAGATTTAGTAATTTTGTTGTTTTTGTCTTTTGTAGTGTTTATTATGTCTATATACAGTATTATATAATATATTATATATATATATATATATATATATATATATATATATATATATATATATATATATATATATATATATATATATATATATATATATATATATATAATTTAAATTGTAGTCATTTTAGTACAACAAGTTAACCTAAACTAAAATGAGACATTTTTAATTGTTGCAGAAAAAAAATTTAAAATATATATATTTTTGTAGGCGCCAATAGCCTCAACCCGAGTTAAATTCCCGTCTCGAGGTCCCTTTGCCGATCCCACTCCACTTTCTCCCCCCAATGCTTTCCTGTCGTCACTTTACTGTCCTATCAAAAAAAAGAAAATGCGATATATATATATATATATATATATATATATAAACATAAAATTTAAAGGGTGTATATTATTTCAAGTAATGAAAATGGTTTTCATGGTTTTAGTTAACTATAGGTGCATCTCAATAAATTTGGATGTCGTGAAAAAGTTCATTTATTTCAGTAATTCAACTCAAATTGTGAAACTCGTGTAGTAAATAAATTCATTGCACACAGACTGAAGTAGTTAAAGTCTTTGGTTCTTTTAATTGTGATGATTTTGGCTCATATTTAACAAAAACCCACCAATTCAATCTCAACAAATTAGAATATGGTGAAATGGCAATCAGCTAATCAACTCAAAACACCAGCAAAGGTTTCCTGAGCCTTCAAAATGGTCTCTCAGTTTGGTTCACTAGGCTACACAATCATGGGGAAGACTGCTGATCTGACAGTTGTCCACAAGACAATCATTGACACCCTTCACAAGGAGGGTAACCCACAAACATTTATTGCCAAAGAAGCTGGATGTTCACAGAGTGCTGCATCCAAGCATGTTAACAGAAAGTTGAGTGGAAGAAAAAGATGCACAACCAACCGAGAGAACCGCAGCCTTATGAGGATTGTCAAGCAAAATCGATTCAAGAATTTGAGTGAACTTCACAAGGAACGGACTTTGGCTGGGGTCAAGGCATACAGACTTGTTGAGGAATTTGGCTACAGTTGCGTATTCCTCTTGTTAAGCCACTCCTGAGGCGTCTTACCTGGGCTAAGGAGAAGAAGAACTGGACTGTTGTCCAGTGGTCCAAAGTCCTCTTTTCAGATGAGAGCAAGTTTATGTATTTCATTTGGAAACCAAGGTCCTAGAGTCTGGAGGAAGGGTGGAGAAGCTCATAGCTCAAGTTGCTTGAAGTCCAGTGTTAAGTTTCCACAGTCTGTGATGATCTGGGGTGCAATGTCATCTGCTGGTGTTGTTCCACTGTGTTTTTTGAAAACCAAAGTCACTGCACCCGTTTACCAAGAAATTTTGGAGCACTTCATGCTTCCTTCTGCTGACCAGCTTTTTGAAGGTGCTGATTTCATTTCCAGCAGGATTTGGCACCTGCCCACACTGCCAAAAGCACCAAAAGTTGGTTAAATGACAATGGTGTTGGTGTGCTTGACTGGCCAGCAAACTCACCAGACCTGAACCCCAGAGAGAATATATGAGGTATTGTCACAAGGAAAATGAGAAACAAGAGACCAAAATATGCAGATGAGCTGAAGGCCACTGTCAAAGAAACCTGGGCTTCCATACCACCTCGCCAGTGCCACAAACTGATCACCTCCATGCCACGCCGAATTGAGGCAGTAATTACAGCAAAAGGAGCCCCAAGTATTGAGTACATGTACAGTAAATGAACATACTTTCCAGAAGGCCAACAATTCACTAAAAATGTTTTTTAAACAGTATTCTAATTTGTTGAGTTTTTGTTAAATGTGAGCCAAAATCATCACAATTAAAAGAACCAAAGACTTAAACTACTTCAGTCTGTGTACATTGAATTTATTTAATACATGAGTTTCACAATTTGAGTTGAATTACTGACATAAATGAACTTTTCCACAACATCCTAATTTATTGAGATGCACCTGTATAATAACCCTGGCCCTGTATTATTTTATTGACATTAATTTTATACATATGTTTATTGATGTGAATTGAGAATTGAGGAGAGGAGTTGTAAAGTTTAGAGGTGATTAGTCTTAAGAGTTTTACATATTATGATTTTAAAATTTGCTATAATAATTTGCCATTTAAAAAAAAGAACGAAAAAGTTGATGTTCTTCTATATTTAAGCATGTTGAATCTCCATGAGGGGATTTTTTTTTATTCAGCAATAGCTAATATTAAAAAGGCGTGAAAGTAAAGGTTAATGTGATTTGACCACTTCCAGGCCAGGCGTGTCTCTGATGGGAAAGAGGCTGTTAACCTTTACCGTCAGAGCAGCATTCCCTGAGCCCGGGCCTGCTGGAGAGAAGTCCATCAATCACACAGCTGTCTCATAACCCCGCTCACAATGAACCAGAGCTGGAGATAGAAGACGAGGAGCAAGTGTCATGGGATACTGCTTGTGGTTTCCAGACTAAACCTTGACAGATTCAATACAACAGTGTGCGTTTAAACTGACACTCTCACTGTCTGTCTAATAAACAAATGAACAGTAATGCAGTATGAGATCAGCTATGAGAAGTGCTTACATATTCTGACCATTCACACTCACAAAACACATCAATTTATTCACAAAACAACATATCGGTATTAGTGCCCTTTCATTATTCTCTTTAAAAATATTTGATTTCAAATATTAAATATTTAAATAATTATTTACACTTTTAATATAAATATTAAATATTTCAAAATAAATATTAAATCTTAAAAAAAAAACTACAATAATGTGCCAACAAAAACAGACAAAAAAAAAATCATACTGCAGTGTATAATATAATATAATATAATATAATATAATATAATACATTACATTACATGATATGATATATGATATAATATTCATATAATAATCATTTTAATTAGACACGAAACAAGATATTTACAACTAAATGTCTATATTATTATGTTATGTTATATTAAATCTTACGTGGAAATGAAAAGTTCATATTTATAGCTAAATGCCCATACAATGAAAGTGAATTGTGACTGCTGTCAAACAAGATTTTCAAGGCAAAAAATAAATCTGTGAATAACTATTTAAAATACAGTCTGTTTGTAATGGAAAGCTATTGTATAAGTTTAGAAGATTTTGGAATACTGTACATGAGTCTTATAGACTAATTTTATGGTGCTTTTATCACACTTTCTTGCCATTTTTGGAGCTTGACAGCACCTGGTCCCCATCTTATAAATCTAAATACAAGCAGAACGTTTGTCATCATTTTACAAAAGTTTTCTTTATATAAAATGACTAAGTTTAGGCTTAAACTGCCACCTTGAGTTGTTAAAATACACAATAGCGTATTGTTAAACCTGTAAGGTTTAATACCACTCGTAGACAACCTAGCTTACGCATTTCATTACGTTCAAAAAAGTTTGAGAGACGTGCACAGTGTCGAGACTTTTGAAGTTTGAAGACACAGATGAACTTACAAATGAACCCTCACAAACAAACACTGAAAGGAGGGCCTGCCACGAGTGATTAAGTATGCAAAAGCTCATTAATATTCATAAGTCTCTGCGCCTTCTCTGCTAATATGAATATGTGTTTTTTGTCCACAACGCCTGACTGACAGAACACATCGGCATGAATAAATGAGGAAATCACTGCAGAATGGGGTTCAATTTTAGAAACAGATTTCAGTAATTAGCCTCTCGCGGGCTGCACTGAGCGATTGTGTTAACAGCTTCATATGTTCCCACTCAGACAGGAAATAAAACGTGATGTGTCCATCCCGCACCCCCCTGAAGCATGTGTGCCATGCTAAACATAAGCTAGAATTCAAGATGTCAATAAACAGATATGGAATGCATTATAAACATCACTGTGTGATTATATGTGCTCAAAATGTCATAACCATGCACTTTGTGTGAAAGCACATTGTGTGTGCGAAGAGAGTTAAACACAGTAGCTACTATTAAAGGGATACTCCACCCCAAAATTTACATTTTGTCATTAATCACTTACCCCCATGTCGTTCCAAACCCGTAAAAGCTCCGTTCGCCTTTGGAACACAATTTAAGATATTTTGGATGAAAAGCTGGAGGCCTGTGACTGTCCCATAGACTGTCAAATAAATAACAGTGTCAAGGTCCAGAAAAGGTATGAAAGTCGTCGTCAGAATACTCCATCTGCCATCAGACGTGCAATCTGGGTTATCAGAAGCGACGGAATCACTTTTATTTACTTGGCAGTCTATGGGACAGTCACAAGCCTTCAGGTTTAAGTGATTAATGCCAAAATTTACATTTTGGGGTGGAGTATCCCTTTAACTACTTATTTTGTGTTCAAAATATGAACGAAGGTCTTACAGGTTTGGAAAGACATAATTAATGACAAGATGTTAATTTTTAGGTGAACTATCCTTAAATTTTAGAATAGTGTATACATGATGACAGTGTGTGATTATGTAAACAAACTGGCAAAGAACCAGTTCACTGAATCAAACTGTCCGAAAGAACCAGTTTGCAGAAAATAATCAAACTTCTCATCACTACTAGTACCGCTGAAATTGCATACTTTAAAATCAAATTAACCTATTTTTATATTTCTGTCAGAGCAATCAAAACAGTTTCAATTACTACTTGTCTCAACGAAAATTCTCAGACTTAAAATTTTCACATGGCCGCCAAGAAAATTAGATAAAATCTCAGAAGACTCCTTAGCTGCTGCCATAGCAAATACTGGAAACGTTTTCAGGCCAAATCTTACCCCATGACGGTGAGTTTTACACAGGCAAATACCACTAAAACTTCCTTCAGAAAATGTCAAATCTAATGTATTTGCTAAAACATTGCAGCGCTTTAGAAACGTGAAGACATTTCTGTGTTAGATTGTCAGTTGCTAATGCTTGTTTTCACAAGGCGGTAAGTATTAGCTGTTTTATAGGCCGTGTGACTCGAAGTCACTGCAATTAAAGCCACGGTTGAATGTTTCTCTATGGAGTTGTAAAAGACCGTGCACGGCACACGCTACTCGACACGGCTGCTATTACTGTACAGAATCACAAACCAAAATGTTCTTTGGAAGTAGCGAAAGCAAACTACTGTAAATGTAATGTATAACTTTTGCAAAAAAGCTACAACTTTAATAACGCAAAATTGTAGGAGGAACAACATTCACAACATGTCAAGAGCGCAGCAGGAGAGCGCTGACTTTCTTTAAAATCATCCAGGGATTAAACAGAGCCAAATGCTAAATTTAAGTAAATTAAAGAATCATCTCCATTTCAGATTACTGTCAAAGCCATCTGCTCACTCATAAACAAACACTATGAGCGTGTTTATAGCGACACTAGTATGTGTCTAACTGCTGTTGGCTTAGGAATGCAAGATGAGGGTTGGTGTGTAATCTCGATGTGCAACACGACTCTTGTATGATGCATTCTGGGTAGAGGAAGTACAGGCGTGCTAATTGGCTTGATGCCGCTTTGGATTTGTTGGTTCAGATTTGGAACGCTACACAGAATTGAGGTGGACGGATCGGAAAGCAGCAGACGTGTGTGTTTTATATCAGAGTGGAGTGACGGAGAGTACGACACACCAGAGAATGGTGTCATAATGTGGGTTCAGTGTCAAAATAACCACATGTGAGGGTTTTATTTATTTGATGATTGTGCAAGGCGGAATTTGCATGTTTAAAGGATGAATTCTGTAGCGCATGTTTTTGTGACTTTCAGCTAAATATGTAGTTTAAAAAAATCTCACTAAGTTCTGTAAAAGTGAATGTAATAATCTGTGAATTGAATGGAAAAAAAATATATAGAGCTGCACGATTATGACAATTATCACAGTTTACATTGAATGATGTTTATACCATTGTTTGATGCAACTGTAGGCCGTATTTTATATGAAAATAAACATGCTGAAAAACTTTTTGTGCTTTTCTATAGTATTAAGCCTCAAATATCAACTATACATCGGATTGGTTTCTTCTAAAAAGTAAAAATATGAATATGGTATTATAATGTTATACTAAAAAGAAATTAAAATAATGGGAAAAACACTTTAGATAACGGGGCAGAAAAAAAAAAAAAAAACGCATCTTAAGCACGCCGAATAACATAAGTGGACTTTGAACGATTAATTGCCGCTTTGAACAATTACATAATTGTGGCATCCATAATTGTAATCATGATTAGAAATTTGATTAACTGTGCAGCCCTAAAGTGTACTTGTGGCATATATATATATATATATATATATATATATATATATATATATATATATATATAATAAAAAAAAATATATAATGTAGTGTATAACTATGCAATATAACAGATGTAATGTAGGGCTGAAATATATTATTTTATTAATTTTTTTATTTATGTGCTTTTATATACACACATTTCATATATTTTATACATTATATATTTGTTTATATTTAAAATGAATAAAATGTATAATCCTATTTACTATAATTAAAATAGCGTATTAATAAAAAATACTATTTTAATGAAAATTATTTTCTGCAAATTCATATATTTTATACATTATATATTTGTTTATATTTAAAATGAATAAAATTTATAATCCTATTTACTATAATTTAAATAACATGTTAATAAAAATAAAATTTTAATGAAAATTATTTTCTGCAAATTTATATATTTTATACATTATATATTTGTTTATATTTAAAATAAATAAACTGTATAATCCTATTTACTATAATTAAAATAATGTATTAATAAAAATACTATTTTAATGAAAAAAATCTTCTGCATATTCATGTGAGATGTTAGTATTGTCAGTGTAAGTTAATGGTCATTTTTGGCCCATTTTTCATCTGCTGGGTGAAAATTGTTTCTGATTGTTTAGATTGTTATATGTTAGATATACTGAGACTGAATGCAAAAAATAAACAGCCAGCCAAAACCTCCATTATCATACACTTATCCCTAACAGAAACTCAGATAATACAGAAAGCTTTAATCACTGTTTCACTGACGCCTTGCTCATGCAGTAAAATGCCTCTAATTGTGAAAACACTGAAAGACAAGTGAATCGAAAGATATCACGGCAGGCAGCCAAAAAATCTGACGCTCTATTGTTTTCATGTTGAAAGCAGCCCACAAATCCATCTTTAACTGCGGCCCATACAAACAGCACATCTGTCTTCAAAACCACACTCTGTCACACGATAAACACAATATTTTCACCCCTAAAAGGAAAGAAATGAAAATCACCAGTTTGTTCCGCTGCAAAGTTGAAAAACGAACCATGAATCACGCTCTCACATGTTTATAATTTGCCTTTTTCTTTTTTAAAGCTTATGAAAAGCACCCGTGAAGACTTTACAATTAGATTAAATTGCACCATAACACAATGGCTAATTAAGTCATTTTTCAAATTCAATAAGGAAGCAGATTGGAAAGCAGAGATGTGATACGAGTAGTCTGGCAAAAACCCTCAATGAATACGTCCAAGCTGTTCGGCTGACTGCTATTTGGCCCACGAGTTTGAATTTCTGGGAATTTCATCAGCGTTAAAGAGAGGGGAACAGTAAAAGCCTTTCACATGACTCACGATTTCAACGCGTCCCTCAACACAACTGTCGCGCCACTCACAGTCACGGAAGGACGATTTTACGATGTAGCTATGTCGTGCACACAGTAAATGGTGAAAAAAGTATGAAAAACAAACCAAATATTTGATCTAAAAACAAAATAATGTCCTTGACTTTCATCCATTCTCGTGCTTTTTGCCCATTTTACACAATACAAATGATCACCAATGGATAAGATCAAGTCACAACTTGCACTTTTTCTCATTGGACATCAGAAACGTGGCATTATGGAAGTCAAATGGTTTGTGGATACAATTTCTCGTCGAGTTTGTAAGCTAGCAGTGACAAAATGCTAAAACTTGCCAAATCTAGCAAAGATAAAATCACAAAAAACTGATTAAAATGAAGGTTTCCATGCAAATGCAGCGATCTGCTGATCAATTGATAGTCAAAGCTGGAAAAACAGGGGTCAGTCCTCACAGAGAAGACACAGAAGCTCTGTTTTATAGTTCAGAGACACATACGCTTTCATCTCATCTGAAAAGAGTTCTCATGTCCGCCAAGAGGAAAAGAGATTATGCATGAAGCCCAAATATAAAACCCTCAAACACAAGCCTGTCGATCTCAATTAAAGACGTGGATATCACTGCATGTCTGTCATCTTATCTGTCTCTGCCTATATTTATAAAATCACACAAAGACAGCATATAGTTAGTTCACTTTTCTTGTCCTCAATTACAATGGTGCAGTAATTATAGGAAGGCCTCCATGTGCAGCTGCATCAGGAGGCCCTTATGCAGTGCCATCAATCACCCCCTCGGAAACTCTGACTATATATCAATGGATCAGCACAAATTTAGTTCTACGTGACTATTTTCTAACTTCTTTTGGACTATTAAGATTACTTAATTTCAAAAGACCCTGGATAGTTCTTTTCCCATGACATGGCTCCTTTAAGAGCTGCAAAACCGCTTCCCAACATTTTATGGGAAATCATTTGGCACAAATCACTGCATTTCTCGTGAAGATTTCTTTTTATGCTTGATTGAAACTGTGATGTGTGAGAACTTCTGGCTTTCAGACTCGTACCTCAACAATGCAAATCCTTTTTTCTTTGTCTTTTTCTCAGGGTCTTCGGGCTCGTCCTTCTTTTTGCTCTTTTTCTCTTTCTTCTTTTTGGTTTTCTTTTTCTTTACCTTCTTCTCATCATCCAGATCCTGTCGAGAAGAGCTGCTGGCGGGCGTGTCTCTTCCGGAGTCTTCCTCAGAGTCATCTGTTGGTGAAGAACAAAGACCCAGACGTGAGCAAACACCTAATGAGATCTAACAACAATCCACAAAACAGACTCCCAGTTGTCAGTAAATTAAGAAGAAATTCTTTCTTTACGGTGTTTTTACAGTAAATCCAAATAGGATTTTAGCAGAAAGCATATGCATTATCGATAATAAAATAAATTATATTTACAACCTTTAAGAGTGTTTTTTTTTTTTTTTTTTTAGGGTGGGCATTTTGCATTTTACATAATATAACGTACATTTAGTACCCAATTAACAACCATCATAATGCAATAAATAAATAAATACATTTAATTATATAATTATTATTTAAAGATCATAATTATCTTATTAACAATCTGTCATTTTTTATGTTAAGTATTTACACATTGTGGCAGTATTTATACATTTTATTTGCATTCTTAACGCACCAGCAAATATCATTTTCTTTTTGCAAAACATTTTTTCTTTGTAACTTTTCTTGACTTTACTTTACTTTAGTTGTGACGTGGCCTGAACATGTTTTGGTGTTATTCGCCCTCCTGTTGCATCGGGTGGGTTGTTACTAAGTTAATATCAAGAGATCTCCATTCATCCACCACCTCTGCTAAGGGTGCTGAACACTTGACATTAATTCATGACACCTTATAGGCTCTAATCGAAGGCATCTCTGGCTTGTGCTGGAGGTCTGTCTCTATTTCTCATTTAGAGAGGTCTTTAGTGTCAATGAGAAAGAGCAGGGGTGATACGTGCCCTTGAATGTGCTGACCTGCTGCTGGAGGTTCACACAAAAATCTGTGATACTTGTATTTGCTGATTCACTCCTCACTGGCTCACGAAGCTCAATGAGTCACAGAGAGTCAAATTCATCTCTCAAATGAGCTACTAAAAGTGAAGGAGCTTCACTGGCACCCAACCGTTCTGAGATATCGCTCTGAACTTTAAAAGACATTTAAAGTCAACATGAAGCAGCATTTGCAACCCATTTTACTTCCATAATGTGACATTTCTAAAACTCAACAGGTATATATATATATATATATACACACCATACAATAAATAGTTCACTATGACAAGCAAATGAGAGTGAATTTCATTTTATTTCATGTTGACTTTAACTATCATAATGCACCTGTATATATAATGAGGGAAAATGCATGTTAAGACTTATAAGCTTATGGCGTGTTTGATGAGAGTAATGAATGTGAAAGGCCCAGATGCACTTTTGGCAAAGCGAGAAGCAGTGGTATGCAGTTGTAACTGTTAGCACATGTTTGGTACAACTCATGACAATCTCGCTACTGTGCTCAACAACATGCATTTCCTGCTATGCAGCACATACACACTCTCATTAATGTACTTTGGCTGTGGTGAACAATAACTGCAGAAAACCACTGAAGGCCTTCTGTTTAAATTACAACACATTTATGGAATAAAACTGACAATATACATGACAATATATATTATAGAAAATAAAAAGAGTTGTTATGTAGCATTAGACAATAATAAAAAAAAAAACTGATACATTGGTGCACTAATAAAAAATACAGTTCACATATTTCTTCACAAATTCATAAATAGCTTAACTGAGAAAATTTATACATGTATTAAAACTGTATTATTAATAAATTAATGCATGTATACTTTATTTAAATAAATAAATAAGAATAAAATTGTATTAAATTTATACATTATTTTTGGACTAATTGGAATAAATCGGACAAGGTAGAATTTGTACATTTAAATACATAGAAATAAATCATAATCATTTGTTATTTAAACATCATTATGAACAAGTTATATCAGCATTAAAATCACATTATTAATATATTTTTTTAAAACAAACAATTTTCTCACCAAAATAAAATTTTAATAATTTAATTTAATTTAATTTAATTTAATTTAATTTAATTTAATATGAACTATTGTCTTGGCAACTAACTTTAAAGTTTAAAATAAAGTACTTAAAATTACTAAATCTTAAACTGAACTAAAATACAAATATATAAAACAAAACCTACGAAAATGAGAAAAGCACACAACTATTTACTCTCTCTATATATATATATATATATATATATATATATATATATATATAAATTTCTAATAAATGTTTAACTATTTAAATGTTGTATTTACATATTTTACCTTTTTTAAATTCTATAATACTTTCAATGGTTTTAACTCACCGTCCTCAGGTTCAGAAGGTCCGTCGTAGGACTTGTCGATGGCGTGTCGGAAGCTGAGGTTGCATCCTCGGCCTCTCACCATGTGCGTGCGTGGACGATGGAAGGGCACCTCGTCCTTACCGACCTCCTCCATCGCTGTCTGGAGACTCTCCAGAGAACTGGACTTCTGCAGACCTAACCTGGGTCCCAGCGCCGTCCCGTTAGAGTAGAGTGGTTCTGAGACAGGGACATGGAGGGATGTCAGTGATGGGAGGATGGTAATGAAACGTGAAGCTTTGAAAATCAGGGCAAGATCAGAAACAGTGTATAGAGAGTCCTGCTGAAAAGACCAGCACCATCAAATATAATGAAATGGCAGATCGTGACAAACCAGGCTGGACCATCAAGAAGATTCCCAATGGTCTGAGCTGATCTTTTCAACAGGGTGGTCACAAGTTGTGAATTGAAAATGCAACAGTTGTGTGGTGAGCTGAGCTGAAAGTCTAATGGATTTGGACGCATTCAAAGAACAGACGGAGATGAAATATGTAAAGACGGCTGTAGGACGGAGGGTGGATGATGAAACCTCAAGGTGAGGGTGAAAGAGCATCACGGAATAAATGAGGCGTTGCAAACGCGGACCAGACGTGCAGGAATACTAAACAGAAAAGTAGTAGAAGTGAGGAGCATTAAATGAAGTACTTAGAGATGAAGAACAACTGTGTTTCCATAAGAAATGCAAACCACTGAGAACAATGACACCAGGAGCAGGAGGAGAAGGTGAGGGATTACAACAAGCACAAACAAGAGAAGAAAATGGAGGAATAGCACAAACAGAAGGGCTCCAAACACTGAAAGGGCAAAAGAAAGTCGGGGAAAAGAAGACAAAAGAAAAGAAAAAAAGAAGTGCTTGGTGCTTGAGAAGTAAAAAGTGGCATGCAGGAAAGAGCACATCATGATTTAAATGGATGCTTCAGCCAAAAACTAAAGCTCTGTCATCGTTTACTCACTTTCATGTTGCTCCAATCAACACAAATGGAGAAGTTTTCAAATTTCCCCTTTTATGTTTCTCAGATGAAAAAAAGAAAAAAGGGTTTGGAAAGACATGAGGGTGAGTAAACTATGACAGAGTTTTCATGTGTGGCTCAAGTATCCCCTTAAGAAATACTTTTGTTCACAAACCAGCAGTGAAAATGTGTATATACAGTAAAATAATAAATCAATAATCCACTGAAGGACACAGGTCATTTTAATACAGCTAAATAGAGTTTCAAAACAAAGTTGAACTGTGGTACAATCACTGTAAACATTTAGCATCTAACTTTAACAAACCATTAGCGAAATCATAAAATATACCATTAATAGTGTGAGACAGCTCATTTCACTATTTTTATATTTTCTAAATATTACAAAATATATATCTGTAACATTGCAAAAGTTAAGGATGATGACGGCATAATGTTTGAATCAGTATTAACGTGGCTTTAAAATTACAAAGTGAAAGCTCAAATCTGGTATTTTTCATAAAAACCAATCTGGCACAAAACAAAACAAAACAAAAAACAAAAACAAAAACAAAAAAAAAACAATCCAGCTGAACAAGATTCTTATATACTACATTTTATTATATAATGTCTAGGGTCTGCAAGATTTTTTTTATGTTTCTGAAAAAAAAAAAAAGTATCTTCTGTTCTCTAAGGCTGCATTTATTTAATGAAAAATACATAAAAAATAGCAATATTGTAAAATATTAAAACAAATTAAAATAACTGTATAAATATATATTATAAAATGTAATTCATTCCTTTGATGCAAAGCTGACAGTGTCACGTGATCCTTCAGAATTCTGATTACTATCAATGTTGAAAATAGTTGTGCTGCTTAATAATTTTGAGGATTCTTTGAATTAAAAAAAACATGAAAGTTCAAGAGAGCATTATTTGAAATAGAAATCTTTTGTAATATTATAAATGTCTTTACTCTCACTTTTGATCAATTCAATGTATCTTTTCTGAAAATGATAAGTATTTATTCATTTTTTAAATCGTGCTGACCCCAAACTACTGAACCATAGTGCATATACAATTTTAACTCAAAACTGGTTGCAGCAAATTCCGCCTGTTTTCAGTCTCATAAAATGTAATTACCGACTAAATATGTAGAAATAAACAAACTCCGGGATCCATGACCAGTCCTTGTTCTGGGATTTCATAATGCATAAATGAAGCACTGGATACATCTATTTCACTTCCATGAAATGCAGCTGTAATCGGTAGGATCTAAGCAGTGACATGTTTAAAATGCAGTTTTCATTTCCACAGCGCTGCACACATGCATGCCGACACGCATAAACACACGACACAGATGGCCCTCTCTGGGACGCTAACATAAATCAATCTAAACCAGCACAACATGGCTGCTCTCAACCTGAATCAACAGCAAACTAGACGAGCGAGAAGCAGAAACAGACCGAGAGAAACGACAGCGAGACGGGAAACTCATTTGAACAACTTCTTAGGAAATAAAACGGTAATTGGCGAAGTCTCTCTGGCAGACAAATACCTGTATGCTGCCATTATCAAGAAAAGGGAAAATAATGAGACGAAGTGCATAACAAACAAATCAGCAGAAGCAGCGCTGCAGGCCGAACGGTAACTGGGCGACTGCCATGCAGCTCCTGGAAGAAGAGGAAGAGAGATGAATTGAAGGATGTTGAACTGTGAACTAAAGCGCCGCAGAGCCCATGAGCAACGCAGCCTCTATGAGTGGTCTTCATTTGGACGAGAGGGGCCAAAGGAAAAAGTAGGTGTGTTGGAGGGAAGCCAGCGAGAGAGAAAGAGAGAGAGAGAGCGCTGCCTCCAGCATCTTTCATCTATCCTCTTAATGGACATGTTCTTCTCTCCTGTGGACCGAGACTCGGCTCTTCATTGTACCAGCTACACACACATACAAACATACACACCTCGCTTTGTTTGCAAGAAGGAGAGTTATACTTCACTGATGTGTGCACAAAAACACTGGTTTACTTTCTTAATTCTTTTTATGGCTGTTTCAACTGTGCACTTTTAGAAGGTGTTTAAGAACAACTATTTGACCTTTATACAAAAATCAATTCAGAGGTCAGTGACTGTTGAGCTTCTTCTGACTGCTCTTACCTCAAATGAAAATATTCAACTTGGAAAATGTTTAGCTTGGAAAGTAGCAGAGATAGAGAATATGAAAATAGGACAAGCACATTGTTATGGATATGTGCATTCTTGTGACTGGTGGAGTTCATATTTGGTTATAAACAGTCCAAGGAATGGTAAATATCCTATCTGCAAAATAAAATAAATAAAATAAAATAAAATAAAATAAAATAAAATAAAATAAAATAAAATAAAATAAAATAAAATAAAATAAAATAAAATAAAATAAAATAAAATAAAGTTGATTGAAATGCTTATATACTTGTAAGGAAACAAGGAATGGATATTACTTAAAGAAAACTTGGTTGGTTTAAAAATAAATAAATAAAATGCATTTACAAATAAATGCAAATTTAATGAAACGATGCACGATAAGTTTCATGGTAATTCAAAATATTTTCTAGTATATCTTCTAGTTTACCCGCCATTAGCAAAGAAAGCAAAACATTTTAGACCTTATGTAAGTGTTTGTGTACATTTAAACACGCACACAAACCCAAACCACGCTATTTCATGCTATCAGCTATATGCTTCACTGTCGGCTTTCACAATAAAACCTATCTAAAGCTTAATATGACCTAAAACTGCCTTTATGGTGTCATTTAGTGGTTGAGACTAGCGTGCAACATCTGACAACCTCTTTCTCGTGAACTCTTTATAGAAATAACGGATTATGGGTTCCAGGATACAATTTTCACAGGCAGTCATATGATTTGTGACTTAGCATAAAGGGAACATCACATGAGTGCAATGTTTTTTGAGGTTGCTTATGGTTAGGCTGATGGATAAACTGCATAATAAATCATAACTCACTAGAATTTTTTTTTATTAGGAAAAAATAAGAGAATTACCTTAAATCAATTCATTTTTACTAAAACATTTAGTAGACACCGCAAAAACCTAATAATAATAATAATAATAGGACCTGCATATTGCTGGACTAGATTGTGAATTTACAGGAAAAATAAATAAAAAATACAACATTTACTGCAAAGCAGATGCAAGAAAAGAGAGAGCGGTGTTGGAGTGCCGCAGTGGTAGGCTTGGCTGGCCCTAGCAGGGGGTTTTTAGTCAGATTAAACTTAGAGCGGCCACGTCTTCAAGACCATCCTAATAATGAAATATGTCAGAGCATATAAAGGAGTCTGGCGTAGGTAGAGCGTGCCAGAGGGAAGAGAGAAAAATGAGTGCGTCAGCAGAACAGCCTGCAGCCTGTCAATATCTATCGGATCCCACATCTGTAAAACTACACTCCAATCAGCCTACCATGTATATAGCATTGTCCCCGACCCCTGAGAAGTATACAAAAGCGTCATGAGTAGGCTATGCATGTAAACTGGACTGTGTATGTTTTTAATGCATGCACATGCTGTGAGCGCTGCTAAATTTCAGTCTTGATTGTTTGCATGTGGTTTTGATTATGATGTAATTTATGATCCAATGCCTTGTGTTGGAGTCTATGCATACAGTTAATCTGCGGTCAGGTTTTGTACTATGTATATATAAATCTAGAAAATCTATATAAAAAAAAGTTATAAATATATAATATATAAAACTTCATATTGTCTCTCTCCCTCTCTCTCTATATATATAATTTTATATTTATAAATAAAAATTGTTTAAAATAAATATTTAATATATTTTGTATAAAATATATGTTTATAGTTTATATTTATTCATTTTATAGTTATAAAATAAAATCTTAAAATGTTATTTAAGCATCACTGAGAAACTATTGCAGTTTTTATTATTTTTATATTTTCTGATTTCATTTTTATTGTAACATGTTAGTAATTTTGTTGTGTTTTTGTCAGTAGTAGAGCGAGTGAGAGAGAAAGAGAAATATATATATATATATATATATATATATAGTTTTAGTAATTTTAGTACATTAAGTTAAACTAAATTAAAATGAGAGATGCTTGGGCACTAGCTGAAATAATAAAGTATATTATATTTTTATTTCAGTTAACTTTTTTTTTTTTTTTTTTTTTTGAAGTGAGTGGGGGGTAGTTTCACTTTGACTTTTATAGTTATATTTTTATACAAAAAATATAAAGTAAGAAATACTACAAATCCCTAACAAAAAATTTTAAAAGTGTTTGACAAGACAAGATGTTGCTTAGCTGAAATCTCTAAAAATTGTATGTATGTATGTATGTATATATATTTATACACATATACATACATACATACATATATATATATATATATATATATACATACATATATATATAAATACATATATATACATACATACATACATATATATATATACATATACATACATATATATATATATATATATATATACCTAGAAATGTATGTAGGTAGAGCATATACATTAAAAGTACAAAATAAAAAGCCACTTTAAAAAATCTGCAGAGCAGTCTTTAAGACTGAAAATGCTATATTATGATATATATATATATATATATATATATATATATATATATATATATATATATATATATATATATATATATATATATTATTGTCTATTTTTACTTGAAACTAGATTTTTGGAACAGCCCCTGCATGTGTCTGTGGTCTTGTAGCGCGTGGTCACTGCTTTCACTGTGTCTGTCTGTTTCCTCCACTAACTCAATCACTCCTTGCAGCAACTCACTCTCTCACCTCAACTGACAGCCTACAAATGGCCAGCAGTCGCCCTCTGTTTATCTTCATTTGACTTGACTGAGACACAGCAACTGATCTGGAGTCAGATTACTGGCCTGGGAGTCAACTAGCACAGTGCTTTACAGATCACATGCTTGATCTTGGGCCAGCCTTGTAGCGCTTGACCATAAATGAGATGTTGGCTATTAAAGCAGTATGGTGGAACTGACGTTGCAAGGCTGATATAAACTACTTGGCAGAGCAATTGTTTACTTATTGTTTATGAATAAAATGAATCAGGTATAGAACATTGCCGTCTTTTATCATATTTCCATTGCTGCTGTTCATTAAAATAAAGCACGTTACCACGGTTAAGAGGGTTTCACCCAACTCTGCTTAACATGCCTAACAAAACTCCTTAACCGTAGTAAAATCTCATTCTCATGAGGTGCGTGGCTTTAATATGTGCTCTGTGTGTGTGTGTGTGTGTGTGTGTTCAAGTTCTTACCAGGTCTCTGTTCTTGAATGGAGGTCATGTTACTCTCATCTGCCACTGAAACACACAAACAAAACATCCATCAGCTCCTCAAACACTCATTTGTGTCGCCCGATAGACATTCCAGACTGGATATAACTTCACAGCAGGCTCATGTTAACAAGTGTAATGTTTAAGTGTTGCCGTAATGCTTTTAAAACACTTGCATGCATTTAGGCTTCTATTGTAAGTTGATTTTAAGATGACGCTAGCATCCAGATATCTACTACCATGCAGAGAAAAGCAGCTTAAATTAGTCTAAGCCGATCTTAGCCTGGTATTCCAAATTAGTCAAGCTGGTTTAGATAATCTGCTATTCTGACCAGTAGACCCCCTAAAACCATCTTATACTGGTTTAGACTTCTTTTACACATAAAGGGATAAGCCGCAAAAAATTAAGAGATAGTTCCAACAAAAATAAAAATGCTGTCATCATTTACTCACTCTCAAGTTGTTCCAAAACTGTATGAGTTTCTTTCTTCTGTTGAACACAAAAGAAGATATTTTGAAGAATGATGGCAACAAAACAGTTGATGGTACCCACTGACTTTCAGTATGGGGAAAAAATACTATGGAAGTCAATGGCTACCAGTAACTGTTTGGTTACCAGCATTCTTCTAAATATCTTCTTTTCTGTTGAATAGAAAAAAAATAATTTCATAAAGGTTTAGAAAAAACATGAGGGTAAGTAAATGATGACAAAATGGGTTGACAATCCCTTTCAGTTTTGAATTTATAGGACTTATATTGTATTTAGAATTATATTTACCCTGGAATAAATAAGCAATTGTAATGCATTTGAGTCCTAGCATGACTTATAATGTCTTTTAAACTGAACCTTTATAAGAAACAGAACTGCACTGACAAAATAATACATTGGATTTGTAGAGATCTCTTTAAGTCTAGCTTTTTCCACATGTGAGCTGATGTATGGATCTAGCTCCATCGCTCTCTCCTCCTGGAAGTAGCCACACTTGGTTTTAATTACGAAAGACTGTGGAGGGCCAGTTACGCTTCTGTACAGCTGAGAACATCTGTGGTTTGCCTTAAACACACACAACTACACATGTACACACACACACTCGAACGGCTTGACTTACATTGTGCACACATAGCAAAATTCATAACAAAGAAAGGAAATAAAAAAAACAGGATATATATACACACACACACACACACACACACTATTTTATTGTATATATTTTTTAGCAAAAGTACAGCAAAAATGGTAATTTGCAGTATATTATTAGAATTTAAAATTTTTGCATTAAATAAAAAAAAAATAAGTGTTTTCTATTTGAATATAATTGAAAATGTAATTTATTCCTTTGACCATTTTTTTTATACTGTGGTGTCACATGATCCTTCACAAATCCTTCTAATAAGCTGATATGCTGCTCAAGAAATATTTGTTTAAATTGATGTTGAAAAAAGTTGACTGATTGCTGATTAATATTTTTGTGTAAGGTATGGTACGTTTTTTCGGGATTCTTTTATAAATAGAAAGTTCAAAACAAACAGCATTTATTTGAAAAATAGTATAACAAAATAAAGAAAAAAAATAAATTTATTTACTGACACTTATTATTTACTGGGTCATTTTTAATGCTTAAAAAAGTCTAATGTATCTTGTTTTAAGATTGCTCAGAATTTTCTTTTGGAAAACTAAACAATGGATTTTTGCAATGCATATGAGTGACTACATCTATGAAAACCACAATGACACATCTAAGGCATTTACAGTAGCAACCTGTAGAGGAAAACTACGGTAAGGCCTGAGTGTGAGTGGTGAAAACGAGAAAGTGTGTCTCTGTGTCTGAGAGAGAGAGAGACTAATCCGCACAAACAGGATTGAGCAGTGAAGAGCAGCTGCTGCCACAGGCATTGCACCATGGGATACAATAATGGGGTTTCATTACACTGCAATTTCTCTTAAATAAGCCTTTTCATCTTTTATGAGCTCAATTTCCCCAGCAGAGAAATAACACTGGAAGAGAGGCTTGTGTGGGTTCACACACGTGTGTGTACATATGGACACGGTATGTGAGAGAACACAGACACACAGACAGGGTTGATGGTGGGGGGGGGGGGGGTGGGTTATAGGTACAGAAGAGTTAAAAAAGGAGGAAAAAAATATTTTGGCACTGAATGCTTGACAGCGCCTACAAATTTGGATTATCCACACTCAACAAAACACAGGCACATTGTCACACTCATGCATGCAGAAACACACACGCAAATATCACACAGACACACATGTAGGACTGCAAAAACATCCTTCATGATCGCATTATACTATAATACTCATATTAATGCCATTCACGGTGTTTGCCAAGTCAAGCAGCACTATTATTATTCCTCAAACTCATGATAACACATTCAAGCAAACCACACAGAACAACGTGGCAACCAGCAAGAACACCCTAGCAACCACCCAGAGCAACCTAGCAACAATGAACAAACTAGAAACCATGCTGAAAACCCTAACAACAAATTTGAACACCCTAGCAACAACCCTGAACAACCTAGCAACCAGCCAGAACACCCTTGCAATGATGAACGCCCTAGCAACCATGCTGAACGCCCCATTAACAAACCTGAACACCCAAGCAACAATCCTGAACATCCAAGAAACAACTTTAAACACCGTAGCAACCAACCAGAAAACCCTAGCAAAAATTAACTCCCTGGAAACCAGTCAGAACAGACTAGAAACCATGATGAACACCCTAGCAACAACCCTGAACATCCAAACAACCACCCCAAACACCCTATCAACAAGCCAGAACACCATATCAACAATGAACACCCTAGCAACAAATCTGAACACCTAAGCAACAGTGAAAATCCAAGCAACCACTACAAACACACTAGCCACCAACCAAAACATTTTAGCAACAATTCTCAACACCCTAGCCCTTCCCCAGCAACAACCTTGAACATGTGAGCAACACATAAAACACCCTAACATCCACCTAGTAACATGCAAAATGCCCTAGCAATCACTCATCACCCAGAACACCCTAGCAACCAGCCAGAAACCCTTATCAACAACCCTGAACACCACCCTAAAAACCATCCAAAACACTACATAAATATCCGGACACCACAGAAACCACCCAATGCCCTAGCAACCACTCTGAACACCCTTGCAGCCTTCCCTTTTTAACACCCTAGAAACAACTCTGAACATCCTAGCAATACTAAAAACTAAAAACCCTAGCAACATGCAAAATACTCCCGAAACTATACAGCAACATCCAGAATACCCTTGAAGACACCCAGAACCACCTACCAATGCATGCTAGCAACAACCCTGAACATCCCAGCAAAACCTAAAACCCTAGCAACATGCAGAATAGACTAGCAACCTCCCAAAATACCATAGCATTATCTTAACAACCACCCTGAAAATCCTAGCAACATACAAAATGCCCTAAACACCACCCAAAACAACACGGCAACAACCAAAACATCCTAGCAACCACCCAGAATACCCTAGCAACAACCGTGAAAATCCTAGCAACATGCAAAATGCCCTAGATACTAGCCAAAACAGCACAGCAATACCCAGAATGCCCTAGTAACATGCAGTACACCCTAGCAACCACCCGAACACCCTAGAAACCAGTCAGTAAACTTAGCAACTGTTTGCCAATGTCCTGGCAACCACTCAGAACACTTTAGCAATGCATGTGTTTTTTTATTTTTATTTTACTAAAATGTTAAGACGAAAAATAAAAATTTAGTTCTTCATATTCTGATAAAAACACATTTGGCTGGTGTGTTACACTTCTGCAAAAAAGTAAAGGTAAATGGCCTGAAAGCAATCAGCAAATGAGAAATTAAGAGCATTTTCACATGAACGCCAGCCCAGAAAAACACATACAGCTGCTAATGATGCGACTGGCAGAATAAAGCTCTTTCAGAGAGACTCGAGCAGAGCCAAAACTCTGAACTCCAAACGCTAGCCTCCAGAACTCCAGCCAAACCTCTCATAGGGACCACGCTTGACTGAGAAAAACCTTTGTCTTTCAACGTTTCGCAATATCACAGAGGAAAACGTTAGCCAGACTGAAATTATGCGCCTTGAGGATAAGAAAAGTGGACCCTTGGGTGATGGATAGATTACTTTAAAGGTTTGCAGAATGTTTTTAAATGAAGATTAATAAATATGTTGGCTATTTTTGTATTTGGATATAAATGACCTGTATTACACTAACAGCGGTTAATGCTAGAATAAATATCTGAAATTGCTCCCACCTTCAGTCACATTAGTTATGACCCTGAGTGGAAATCCATTACCCAAAAACCCTTTGATGGAAATCGTTGCTGAAACTTGCATACATCATACAGCTTTGTAAGTTATGCCTCGAAATTGAATATTTTAAATAATTTAGATTAAGCAAAATGTCTGTCTGTCTGACCATCTATCTATCTATATATCTCTCTATCTATCTATACAATTTATAAATGTTAAAAAATAGAAACACTTATAGTGAATTACAAATGCTAATGCTTTTGTAACAATATTATTTAGATTTTTTTTTAGATTTATTTATCTTAATGTACAAATTTATCAAAAAGAAATAAAAGAGGAGAAAAAAAACTAACTGAACCACAGGCCACAAGGCCTATACAGAAAAATTTAAAGAGTAACTTAAAGAACAAAACGAAAAAGCGAGAGAGAGAGATAAAGAAATAAATAGAGGGGAAAAGGTCTGGATGGGGGATAAAAGATGGCAGCAAAGCATGACACTATGAGATGTGTGTAATGAAAACCAATCAGCTTTCAGCAGTGAGGAGATTAGCACAGTGGCAGTGGAGCTGAAGCCAATACTCCACCCTAATGAAATGTAATTGGAAACGGGCGAAAACTTCCCATTGTGGAGCACTGAAATATCCCTCATGTTTCTGAAGGTGGTGGGAAAGAGAGAGGACAAGTTATCGGGGTCATCCGTGGCTAATACTGGGAAATGTGTAGCTACAGTGCTTTATTTTGCACTGAAGGCAATCGGTTTCCACTGTGTTCAGATAAACAGACCAAAAACTGAAAAAAGTCTTCTAGGTCTCAGTATAACCTTTAATCTTTGTCTAAAAGGCTTTAGCACAAAATATTTCACCTCAAAAACCTGCGTCTTATTAACTAACCACCCACAGTCCAAGTTAACCAAGCGTTAAATGCACTGAAATCACACTGCTCTGTATTTAAATGAAGTCCCTGCCAGCACAGAGTCAGTACAGTCCCAGTATAGTAAACTAAATGCATTTTTAACTGGTCAAAGTAAACTACATCCACAAGATGTAGTTTATTTTATCTGGAGATTATTTTGTAGGTAGTTTCTGGTAAATGGGGTGTACGTGTGTTTCCATACCTAAATCCATGCTCTTGGAGGACTTGTTGGTGGGGTAATCTGGGACTTTCTGTCGTTGAGGGTATTGTTGGTTGGTGGGTTTGTAGGAAACAGGCTCCATTTCAGCCCTACAAGACACACATCACATGAAGTCAGTTTGGTTGATCAAATACATCAAAGAAATCTTATTATGCAACATTCTAATTGAGCATATATGCTATATACTATAAGCATTAAAACACATGCAGTACCTCTCAAATGTTTGGGAGCAAAATGCTTTTGTATATAAATATATATAAATATTTTATATTCACCAAAGCTGCATTTATATGCTCAGAAATACAGTAATATTGTAATATATTATTACAATTTAAAAGTTTTCTTTTATAAAATATTTTAAAATGTAATATATTGATGCAAAGCTGAATTTTCAGTATCATTCATCATCTAACATTCTATTATGCTGATTTTTTGCTCAAGAAACATTTCATATTATTATCAATGTTGAAAAAAATTGTGCTGCTTTAGTTCAAAAGAACAAAAGAAAGTTCAAAACAGCAGCATTTATTCGAAACTGAAATCTTTTGTAACATTATAAATGTCTTTGCTGAGAAAGTTCTGAGAAATTATTCTTTTGAACAGTAGTGTCACAGAAATATTGGATGAAATAGTCACTATTTAATATATAACTATATACATTGAATTATTTATTGATATGCTTTAGTACATTCATTTCATTCATGTCTACCTATACTGTAAATGAATCTTTCTTTGTGTGTGATTGTATATAAATATGCAAGTCTATAAATGGATACAGTTGGGTGTTTGACTGAATATTTAATAGAACAACTAGATAATGCCATAAAAAAAATATTCTGCATGGTCTCATTGTTTTCAAATCTTTGAAATAAGGCTTCAGGATTAAATACTGAGCACTGATCAAAGTACTAGATTATTTGCCTTCACAATAAGAGCTCTTAAAGAAAACCAATGAACTGTGGCAGTTATCTCCGACTTCACTCTTTGAGCACTGTAACTAACCGATTTTGTTGGTGTTTTTCCAGCAGGTCCAGATCAGAAGGTGGAGGGGGGAAATCGTCTTCATCGTAATCTTCCTCCGGCAGTTCCTGTGGTCCGCCAGGGGGTCTGTAAGAAGCTGTTTTGGAAATATGAGTTTTAATGTTATATACTAATATAAAAGCTGATGTTAATCACACAAAGCCATTGAATGTTTTTCTTATTTTTTTCAGCTCAACTTTCTAAGTTCTCTTTTATTGTATAGGTGTTTCACTGAGAAACAGAAAGTCATACAGGTTTGAAATGACATGAAAGCAAGTTATTCCTCCTATTATGAGGAATAAGACACACTTGGCTACATTCACTGAGATTTGAATCATCTAACATGTGAGAAATAGATTGAGACCTTCTCAATGACCACACAACTTTCTGATCAATGTTAGCCGCACTAGTCTGAAATACCTCCATTACGACTCAATTTTCTGCACTACTGTCCCCGTTCCTTCCACCATTTAGCCATCTATTGTAAAGCAGGTCCAGAATGACTGCATCATATATATGCAGTGACATGAAATATTAATGCTGGTGCTAGCAAAAACATGTGATTAAAACGACACTTCATTAAAACTCATCAAAATGACACTTTGGTGTTTGAAATTTTTCATATTTTACCAAATCTAATGGCAGCGAGTGTGGAAAGCATTCTGAATTTAGAATGAGACGTGTGTAAATATCACATTGTGCGACTAAAGTACAGTCACATGCTTTGACGGACAAGAGACGCTAATCAGTAAACAATGGTTTCCCAAAAACACGGAAAAAGCCTTTTGTGTTGGCACGGGCAACTCTCTGGAGAGCGGCGGGAAAGAATAGTGTGAATTTAAAACAGTTTGTTATCCGTTCTCGAGCGCTCGGCACAATTGCGAGTATGCTAATAAGCCCCACTTAGAATCCATTTCATCAGCTTAATGATTTCAAGGTCAGACCGCGTTGCATAAAAGTGGAAGAGACCATAGCAAAAATATCGTCATTGGCTTTTCCATCCGTATTGATGAGATGGGCAGATTTCCAACTTGTAGAAGTTGAAAAAGCTAATGGAAAGCTATGCTGGCATGGAAAATGAGGCGGCAGAGAAAATGAACTCATTTTGTCCCCTTATAAAGAAGCAAAGCACTCTTCACATGGTGTTGATGATGAACGCATGCATTCTTTTTTTTTGAAGCGCTGATCAATTTCATTTGTTGCTTTAACAGTGAGAGAATTTAGATGAAATCACTTAACATTATATAAAAGCAATTACTTGGTGTGCATTTAGAATGTAGTCAACAAGTTAAGATGGATTCACAAAGAACGTGATTTTGCAACCACCAGTTGAATTCTGGAGCTGACTATGAAGCAGGAATTAACAGTACAGAAACTTTAAGTCGCGACCTAAAGCAACTGAATCAGTGGCAGTGTGTTACTTACCAGGAGCAGCCTCGTACATGCGGTTGTTTGCTGTGGATGGTGGTGCCGAACCGTTGGTGTGGTTGCTGTTTGGATGAAGATGAACAGGAGAGTCGTTTCTGGTGACAGTTTGATTGCTTTCTTGATTTTCCTAAAATAGAGGGCAAAGAAGTAGAGAAGTATTTTAGTGACCAAAAAAGCAACAAAACATTGATCTGGAAGATGTCTTAAAAAATGCCTACCCTTACGAAAAAGAAGTTTATTCAAGTGTGCTATTAGTATACTTCTTTTAAACTAAAAATAGGAAAGTATGCTTTTAGTTTACTTTTTATGTACTTCTCAGAAATGGGCTTTATGTACTCCTCAGAAATATACTTAAAATAACATTTAAGTATACTTGATTTATACTTACAAAAAGTCTAAATATACTTGAACTTTACTTAAGTATACTTAATAAAATAAACTAAGTTTACTACTTTTTGGTAAGGGTAAACAAATATGGGTATTTTAAAAGCATGTTGCTCAACAGGATGCCAACTTTTGGAATATTTGCCATGCAGGACAGAAAACAAGGTTAGGGACAATGAAGTACATCCAAAAATTATAATTCTCCTGGGATTTGCTTACCCTCAACCTTTATTTTGCAAGTCCACTCCTCTATGAGGCACATATAGGAATTTACATTCAAGTATATTCAAATAATCATCTTGATGCTTTGTATCCGAATGTAAGCAACAAACACAACCATTTCATGTAAGAAATGCATAGTTGTATTCAGCAAGGATGCATTAAATGACAGTAGGCTCGTTTCCATTACCCTTCAAATTGCGCAAATTGAAATTGCGAATTGAAAATATGCCTAATGGAAACGCGTCAATTTCGCAAAACATCGCCGATATATTGCAAAAAAGTTTTTACGCTCGCATGAGGTGGTTTTTCAGGCAATGCAAAAAAGGAATAATTAGAAAACTACAATGGAAACTTTTTTTTTCTCGCATTTACAGGTCACATGGCATATGTAAAAAGTCATATGATCATTCTTTAATGTACCACTTCATAAGTGGCTGTGCTCCAGTGTAAAGGGGCTTTCCCTACCATTAATGCTTTGACAATTTACACTGCTTGTGTTTATGTTTTTATACAGTCTATGGTTTATTCCAGCTGCGCCACGTTTATTCTGAAGCGGCTCTCTTTGCTGCTTCTGTAAAGATACACGCATACGCCTCCATTAAATAAATATAACCAAAATCTGTCAAAATCCCACCAAAATCCATTGCCATGACTTATCGCAAGAGGCAAAAGGTTACGTTTTAGTCAACATTGAAAAAATATTGCCAAAGTTTTGCACAAATCCATAGTGGAAACGCGCCTAGTAAAGACATGTATAACATTTCAAAATATAGCTCATCTATTTCAAACAAATACTGTTTCTATTAATCAAAGAATCCTGAAAAAAAAAAAATAGTATGATGCAGCATAACTGTTTTAATAAGCAATGGTTCTAAAGCAGCAAGTCAGAATATTAGAATGATTTCTGAAGCATCATGACACTGAACCCTATATATATTCAAGTCATAAACTTTTCTAAAATTGTAATAATATTTCACAATATAACTGTTTAACTGTATTTTTAATCAAATTAATGCAGCCTTGATAAGCAAAAGAGACAAAATATATATATTTTTTTTTTTTTTTTGGGGGGGGGGGGGTTACAACTGTGCATCTTTTAGTATGAAAACTGTAGATACTAAAAAAGAAACAGAAATTCTGTGAGAGAACAGAAAACACTGGGGGGGAAAATATGTTGAACTCGAACTGTAAATGGATAAAAGCAACCATATGACAGTTAAAAATTTTCATAAGCCAAAGGCAATCCCGTCAGAAAGTACTAGTCAAGACAGATACGGAAACATGTGTCAATATGAAGACGTGAGGCCACAGAATGATGCATCCTGATGGATTCTTCTCAGAAGACAAAGAAGCTACAGCTGTCACCGTCTGGGCGTCTACAACCCAGAGGAGGAACACTGTAGACTTTATACTGTCATACAAACCACATGCTACACACACAAACACGCTACTCACGGCAACAATAAGCCCAGACTGTCTGGATGGACATGAAAGGTATTGGGATATCACCATATCAAAGTGTGCTTAAATGCATTCACACTGTACTAGATGAAAACAGATGAAAGCCTCATTCTTTTGTTCCGACGTTAAGCCTCAGTTGGAGGACAGTCATTAGCAGGGATGATGGCTCTTTACACGGGGAAGCGTCATTCTTGTCATCTGCCTCCTGCTCGCTGTCTCTCCAGACGCACGGGAATCATCAATGGACCGAAGGACTGATTCTCAGGCTCCCTTTCTCCTCAGAGATTATGTTTCTCATGAAAAATGACTCTCAAAACCCCTTCGCTAAGCCCAAGCAACACTTTTTCTGCCTTCACTCTGATCAATGCCTTGACGACGGCAAACGTGTTGTATGCATGTGACTAACACGCATAAATTGAGAGAAGACAGGAAAATATCAAAAGACACTTGAAGGATGGAACAGCAACTGCTAGAATCCAGACGGAGGGAAACTAAAAATGAAAAGTCAATTTAAACAGTCGATATTATTGATTTACGTGTTCAGCTCCCACTGACTTCAACCGCTGCATTGTCCTTATTAGTGGGGCTTGTTAAGGCATGGATCACTATTACTATTGCTCACACTGATTTGAACAAACCGCTGACCACTAATCTCTGGAGCAAAACACATGGAGCATTATTTATTAAACACACATCAGTGACGTCTCAGATGTGTGATTCCTTAAAGAAAACTCATTTTGCCTGGAGTACAATAAATAAAAGAAAGAAAGAAAGAAAGAAAGAAAGAAAGAAAAGAAAATTTTGGTTACTGAAATAAAGTTAAACTAAAATAAAATAGCAGTAGCTGATGAAAAACTTAAAAAATATTAAAACTAAAACTGAAATAAAAATAGATTAAAAGTGAAGAATATATATATATATATATATATATATATATATATATATATATATACACATATACGTATATATGTATTATATATATATATATATATATATATATGTATATGTATATATATATGTATATATATATATATATATATATATATATATATACACATATATGTATATATGTATATATATATATATATATATATATATATATATATGTATATGTATATGTATATGTATATATATATATATATATATATATATATATATATATATATATATATATATATATATATATATATATATATATATATACACTTCATATATAATCTATACATATATATACACATATAAAACAACAAAATTACTAAAAGTGAATTACAGTAATAATTAATTGAAAATCTAAAAATAAAGGCTAAGAACTGTGTTGTCATGATACTGCCATTTCTAACTTACAATATTTTAAATAAATAAATAAATAAATATTTAATACCACTTTCGATACCACAGGGCATTAAGGGCATAAAATGTAAAAAGTTTCTCAAATTAATTTAATAATAATAATAATAATAATAATAATAATAATAATAATTTCAACAACAATAATAATAATGAACGATATTATTATACATTTTTATTATTATTATTATTTCCAAGTCAAATACATTACTATTGTAATACAACTGTACTGTAGAATCATTTTAATTCACATTGCAGCAGTAAAATTACAATACCTAGCTCTGTAAAGCTAAAGGCTTTAACTCTTGCAAGTGAAGCTATTATTTTGGCTGAAAACTGCTGGCAGGTCTTTTAAATTTCCGTAAGTGCAAGTTTAGAAACATGTCTCATTACAAATCTAACTGTAATCGTCTGTCTATGAAAAAATGTCCAAATGCACGTTAAACTCACAGCACATGCAGAAATGGAGTTCACTGCATTTACTACGACACTGCACAGCAAAGCATGAGTGGCCAACCAGAACCCCCTAGCAACCGCATAGCAACACTCACAGCACACTAGCATCTGAAGACAATGTCAAAGTCTAATTTCTCCTAGCATCAGTCAATATGTTCTAAACATAATCATATTCACGTTCATTCAAATATCACCTTGATTTTAGGTGTATGACTCCTACCACAACACACACACAGAACCTCTCTGACATCTTCAAAGGCAGTGTGCTGAACGTCTTAATCAGACAACAATCACAAGGGAGCTTGGGTCTACAGTCCAAGACAAAGAACCAACAAAACAGCTTCTAGAACAAGACCCTGAAGCCACGGCGTCTCCACCCCCTCCACACAGGCCAGCAGTGAGGGTGAGCTGAGGTTAGGGACCCTCAGGGTAGCCCCGGGCTGCCTTTCATTAAAACCCCAAATTTGCCTTCTATTCAAGGAACCCACGGTGTAATCTGATTAAGTTGCCGAGCAAGAGGAGATCCAGCGAGGTAACAGGATTAGACAGCAGACTGGGTGGAGAACAGGAAGGAGAAGAACACGAAGGAAGGAGGAACAAAGATGGTGGTTTCACATGAAATCTCTCAAAGGGACACTGCAGTTTAAGAGTTTGGGTATTTAATACAATAGATTTAATTCTTTTATTCAAGGGTTTCTGTAAATGTTAAACTTTTTAAGACATTCTTTAAGCAAATTTAAGTTAAAAATTGAATGGAGCAATGCACCGACACATTCTCTAAATCTAAATGTGAAAATACAACTTCCAACAGATCTCCATGACTTTGTAATAAGAAGTTTTGTTTTATGAGAAACTGAACAAAATGTAGTGTCCTTATGATTAAAACAAGAAAAAAAATTTGCCAGTGGGCTCAGAAAAATCTACGTAATTCAAAGGGGAAACAAGTTTTCACACCCCATTGACAAATTCGTTTAATTTTGTTACATTTTTCAGAAAACAAGACATATTATCTTAATATGGCATATCAAGGTAATGTACTGTATCTTGTTTTAAGAATATTTAGATATTTGTATTGGAAAATAAAACAAAAATACTGAGGAAGAATTTTTTTTTTGTTTGTTTGTTTTTTTTGGAGTGCATGCACCATTCAATGCCATGACTCCAAGAATCTAAGATTTCATGCTAAGATTCTGGACCTTTCAATTATTAGAATTTTAGAATTATGTCTTGGATTGAGGAACAAACCCATTACGTAGAGTCCACAAACACTTTTGATTCTCTAACCTCCCACTCATTCTCTTATCACTCAACTCTGTCTGGATGATTAATGGCATATTGATCGCTCCGTCTGCATGTGATTAATGAAGAATGCATCTCAGCGACATATCACCTTCTATTGAGCGCCATTACCGCCTGCACCGATCACCATCCCTCTACCTCTAGATTGGGCTGAGGATAAGCTAATGCTCCCCAATACTCCAGCGCTCACCCACCCAAAGTCAGAACGCTGGAGGTGGAGTCAATAACTATTTGTCTTCATATTCATTGGACGGTGATGAGGAGCTGTCGGAATTGATGAACCGTCCCGGTTTAACCTTGGATACAAAGACTCTAAACTCGGATCAAGCCGCATTTGACTATTTCTGAACATTCAGAAACCTTAGCATGTGACTTATAAGGATCCAAAGCAGAAAAAAAAAAGATTCAGCTATTATCTCTTGGCTGAAAACTGACATTTTATTGAGCTGCTGGCTCATGGAAATGTATTCTCTTCTCCAATAAATTTGCCTTAACACTACTTCCCATAATAGAAAAGAATAAGTCTATTTTAAAAAATATGCAATATATGCAAAAAAAAAAATGCTTAGATAACAAACACACCTATTTCCTGAAATGATCAGCACAGACTACTGAGGTTTAGAAACTTCTCCATTATCAATTAAAAATATCATTTTAGCTGACTCTCTGTCTTTATCATGGGAAACCACCTCTTTCAGCAAGGATATCGTCATGCGGGTTTAATACACCAACTAGTGAACACTTAAACTTACCACCAGTTTAACAAAAGGGGGACCCCAGTGAACATGGCGGACCCCCTGAAACACAGAGACATGAAACTGACAGTAGTAAAAGAAGGCCAAGCTTCCCAATAATGCGAGCACAAACTGAACACTTTATCACGCCACATTTTCTAAGTCACAAAATTGAAAAGTGCTCATGAGTAAACTTGTATGCACTGAAAGTTTTTAGAGGAAATGCATAGGTTTACATTGCATATTATATTAGTGCATTAACTTGCTTTATGAGAATGTCGACTCAATCAAAATGCACTGATACTAGACAATGTTATGCTTCCCAGACTTTAATGGTTACATGTTTGGTCACATAAAATCCACTTTAATATTTTTATACATACATATATACATATATACATATATATATATATATATATATATATATATATATATATATATATATATATATATATATATATGTTTAACTTCAAATTATTTTGATCTGACAGCATATACTGTACAAATACTGTATACACAACCAATCAAAAGTTTGGGATCAGTAAGTCTCTTATGCTCACCATGGCTGTATTTATTTGATCAAAAATACAGCAGAAACAGTAATACTGTAAAATATTATTACATTTTAAAATAACTGTTTTCTATTTGAATATATTTTAAAACAAATTGTGGTCACTTTTGATCAATTTCATGCATTCTTGCTGAATAAAAGAATATATTTCTTAAAAAAAAAAACTAATAATAATAATAATAATAATAATTTTAAAAAAATCTTACAGAGCCCAAACTTTTAAACGTATTATACATATTGCATATATAAATTCAACACAGCACATCTTAAAGTTTGAAAACTCAATAGCTGAAAGAAAGAGATGAATGACACCTCATGCCCTTTACAGAATAAACAGAAAAGATCCATGAAGCCCAGAGGGTTAAAAGAAAACAAAGTGCATGCAAAGATTTAATAGTCTTTTATTGCAAAAGAAAACTTCAGCAATACAAAAACAAAGCAAAAGAAAAGCAGACATTAATAAGTAAGTGAAAAAAGCAAATGAAAATACAAGCATGTGCATGATGTTAGTACAATAGCAGGAAGCAGGAGAGAAGAACAAGCACTTTCTCATGAAGTCAAAGAAAAACAAAGAAAAGAACTGTCAAAAAATGTCAAAAAATGAATCTACAATGATAAATTTCAATGACCGTCCTCCACAAATGTCCATAATGATACTGCAATGCCTCACATGGCTGACCCTTATTTAAAACTGAAAATATTTTCAAGAGTTTTGTTTGGGAAAATGAGCTGTTTGGGGGGCAAAAATGTAATCTATTGACAGATTTTTTTAATCACAAGCCTATTTTTCGGTTCTCCTCATAGGATAACAATAGTACTTTAAAGCTAGATTTAAATCTCAGAACAGGAGGACATTAAAACCATTTTCTCCTTTTAGCCAAAGCATATGTTTGCATGTTCTCGTGCACAATAACTAACAATCAGAGGTCACCTGAGAGCCCTACCAGTGGGCAGCAGCCAGGGTCTCGGGTTCAGAGGCCCTGCGGGGAAGCGGTCTGTAGCGGGACACATGGTACGGTACAGGACCTGGGCATACCTGAGCAGGCGAGCGCTCCACAGCACGCAGAACCACCAGCTGGATGGTTCCTCTGAGGTTCCCTTCAGTCGACATGGAGTGCCGCAGGGTTTCCATGGCATCATGGTTGGAGCGTCCGATCAGCGATTCACTATTGACTGCTATCAGCTGGTCATTGATATGCAAGCGACCGTCCTGCAAACAAGAGAAGATAGACATTTTGGTGACTACGGAGAAATTATTGAAGGCAAACCTCTACCAAAAAAAGCCTACAAGTTGTAGCTAATAGCTACACTAAACCTCACCTAAAAGAGAAGCTAAATTCATTTAAAAGATCTTACATTTTCATTAGTCCTATAATTTGCATCCCAAATAGTACTTAGTTATAGACAGATTAACGGAACAAAAACTCTACAATTTTTACTATAATACTAATAGTCAGTGAGAGAGAGAACAAGAGAATGAATGTAGATATATAATGTACCTAAAGATTCAGCGCAGTACAAAAACTAAACTATAAACCATAGTACTAGTTACAGACACATTAATCAGATTAAAAGATCTTAAATTTTTACTATAATAATGCACAATGTATCTTTTAACTATTAATTCAGTTAAAAAAATATAATAATAAAAAAAATAAACAAATGAATAAAAATTTTTGCTATAATAAGATATATAATTTACTAATAAATACAATGGTGTGTTGAAAAATGTAGAAACTAAAAAGTAATATAAAAATAAAAGAACAAACACACTTTACCAAGTAAAAATAAAAATCATTTCAAAGCCAGATTAATCTGATTAAAAGCTCTTAAATTTGTATTAGTCTTATGATTTGTATTATTGCATTCCAAATAGTACTAGTTATAGACAGATTAATGGAATAAAAACTCTACAATTTTTACTATAATACTAATAGTCAGTGAGAGAGAATGAGAGAATGAATGTAGATATATAATGTACCTAAAGATTCAGTGCAGTATTTAAAAAAAAAAACAACTAAACTATAAACCATAGTACTAGTTATAGATACGTAAATCAGATTAAAAGATTTTAATCTATAATAATAGACAATCTATCTTTTACCTATTAATTCAGATTGCTTTTAAAATTAAATATAAAAGTAAATAAATAAACAAATATATATATAAATAAATAAATAAATAAGTAAATGAATACAGAGAAAACACAACTACCTAACATAAAAAAATTAAATAAAAATACAAATACAAATATTTATAAATTTAATATTTATATAATACAATATATATACAAAAAAAAAACTAAGAAAAAAAAACACAAATCATATGACCATTCTAGTTAAAGGCAGATTAATCAGATAAAAAAAAAAAAATTTAAATTATTTAAATTATTAAAAAATTATTTTATAAAACTATACTATAATATCAAAAGGTATAGAATTATATATATTCACAGCAGAATTTAAAATATTAAATATGAAAAAAAACTAAACTTAAAAATAAATACAAAATAAATAAATGAATTAAAACAAATAAAATAAGAATAATAAATAGGATCACAATTATGATTACAGCATTAAAGTTAAAGCTTTTAATCTGTTTTGTGAATGAATTGTTCTTTTGAACTTATTTTCAATAAACCCCCACTATTTTGGGGGGTAAATCTGTTATGACTGAATTACCGTCACACTGAAACATGCAGTTAAGTTAGGACCACCGCTACTTTTAGCAAGCTACTCCCAACACTAAAGCCCTATAGTGTGATTTAAAAACATTTATGCAGTGTAGCCCCACTGTTAAATGTTTAATGCATCCCACTATGAATTCAGACACAATTACGGATGCATATCATTAGCGTGAAAGGGCCGGGCCGGAATGAATTGGATTAGGGTTCACAGCTGTGGTTTCCTAAATAAAACTGAGCTGAGGAGGAACAAAAGAGATTAGCAGCTAAAAGCCACTGGAGCCGCTAAAGACTCCTGAGAGTCTGTGTCGCGGCGGATGATCCTGACCCCTGGGCCAGGTCACTGACCGCAGACCACCGATACTGACCCGGGAGGGGGGTCTCCAGCAGGACGGACACAAACACTTGTGCCCATCTATTGAGAAACTATATTCATCCATACATAAGCAGACAGTCTGGAAGCTCGCAACCCAAGACGGCCTTGTGAAAGACGCTACCTCATAAAGAGCGCTAAAGATAACCTACGACATGTTTTTCTTCATTACTTTGTATTACAATAATTTATTCCAGAAATCAGGATGCAGTTTTTTTTGTTTTTTTGTCAAATTCATGCTCATTTGATCTCAATCCTGGAGTGTAAATGCTAGAAGAGTAGCAGAAAGTGTGAGTGTGTGAGAGAGAGAGAGAGTGATAAGGGTGAACAGCAGAAGTCAAATGAAGAGCTCAGCCTTTGAAAATGTCTATTTCTTTGAGCGTCTCTCTGATGGGGTCTGTGATGCAGCTCGCTCTCTGAACCCACTCTCCACTGGAGTGCTGATAGGGGCCAGAGACGCAGCTCCACCTGTGAGCCCACTCTTGATTACAGTGCTGATAGGAGACAGTAGATGTGCTCTTATCTGCACACAGACACAACACCTGCTGCCTGACTGGATTGATTCGGAGAGAAGAGGAGAGGAGTATTCATATTTTTATAGCGGCACTAGTTGAGGTTAACCTATATTATTACACGGCTCTGTGGAATACTTGATTCTGATTGGTCAGTCGCGACATTCCGAGGTATGTAATCCCGCGATAACAACTGGTAAAAGCTAATAAAACAGGCTCATCTGGGTAACAGCAGTCGGCACTGTACTCTTGCTTGAACTATTTTTTCTGGGTGGAATAACAGATACGGCATATGCCAAACCAAAATGATAAAGCTTAACAGGCTAAGGAAAAGCCCACTTTTTTAGAAATCATCTCTTTTTTTTCCATTTGGGGCCACTTTGGGTGAATCAAAATTACCATACTACAGTATATTCCACATAATAAGTAAGGTTCCAAATCATAGAAGTAGTTACAGACAGATAAATCTGACAAAATTTGGATTTTAAATTCAACCATCAACTATGCCTTATGTGTGACGTGACATTCAGCCAAGTATGGTGACCCATACTCAGAATTTGTGCTCTGCATTTAACCCATCCGAAGTGCACACACACAGAGCAGTGAACACACACACACACACTGTGAACACACACCCGGAGCAGTGGGCAGCCATTTTTATGCTGCGGCGCCCGGGGAGCAGTTGGGGGTTCGATGCCTTGCTCAAGGGCACCTAAGTCATGGTATTGAAGGTGGAGAGAGAACTGTACATGCACTCCCCCCACCCACAATTCCTGCCGGCCCGAGACTCGAACTCACAACCCTTCGATTGGGAGTTCGACTCTCTAACCATTAGGCCACGACTTCCCCCATAATATCACACATTTGTATCTATGTACAATATTTTATTGTAAAATTCTTATTCATATTATGTTAACCAATAAGCTTAAATTAGCTAATGCAATAGCTTACATAAAATAACTGAAAAAAATAAATAAATAAATAAAAAAAATCAGTGTTGTTTTCATTAACTAAACTAATAAAACTTGGGTAATAAAATAAAATAAAATAAAATAAAATAAAATAAAATAAAATAAAACTAGTTTTATTTTAGTTTAGTTAGTTAGTTAAACTATACTGAAATAAAAATAAACTGAATGACAATGAAGTGAAAGCTAAAAATATGTTAAACCAAAAGCACTTTACAAATCTACTAATTCTTACATTAAAATTAAATTAACAATTGAAAATAGAAAAATAAAAGCTCCTTTAAAATATTAATAAATACTATAATAGTATATAAATAATACTAAAATAGCACTAATTTATATTAATTTTTACATATATTATTCTTTATATATATTTTTAAACAAACTGCATAAACACCATTGTGTTATGAACAATATTATATTTATATATTTATAATAGTATATGTATTTAGTTTTAAAGATAAAACAATGTATTATGAACAACAGTATATTTATAATAGTATATAGTTTTTATTTATAGACATTTTAAAGGTTTTTTTAGTAGTTTTCAGGCATAAATTACAAATGTATGCCATTCTGTAAAGAAATACGCAGGATTGGAGTGACTTTTCTGATTGGAGCTCTCAGATGAATGGACGCTGGGTGAATGGGCTGCTCTTTACCTTGTGTGCGGCACCGCCGTGGATGATGGACTTGATGAAGATGCCCAGGTCTTCTCCGGTCTCTCGGGACTTATTACCCTTCAGACTGACCCCTAGACCAGCTGAGCCGGACTCACTCAAAGGAACTTCAAACATCAGCTGCTCTTGCCCGTCCTCCGAAAGCTGCAGACCTGATGGCTCTCCTTTCTGCAAATAACACACACACACACTTCTTTGACTTTCAACATCATGTGAATCTTAGCATTTATTCCGGTTCAACATCTTACCCCACTGCCTACAGCTGCATTACTGCACATTTGTGCTTGTGTTTGCAAACTACGAGAAGAGTGGAAATTATTGTCAGAGGTAATTGACGGTATGTCACAGATGCTTGGTAGAGTTTAACACGTATTGAACCTGGAACACTCCAATAAGATAATGGATGAAGTGATTTTCATCTAAATCTTGAGATGAATGAATATTAGCCTACCTTTAAGAGTTTAGGGGTCAGTCAGATGTTTTTGAAAGAAGTTGCCTATGCTCAGAAAGGCTGCATTTATGTAATCAAAAATACAATAAAAACAGAAATATATTACAATTTCAAATAACTGCTTTCTATATTAATATAGTTGAAATGTAATGTATTCCTTTGATTCAAAGCTGAATTTTTAGCATCATTACTCCAGTCTTCAGTGTCACATGAACCTTCAGAAATCATTCTAATATACTGATTTGCTGCTCAAGAAACATTTCTTACTATTATTGATGTTGAAAACAGTTGCATAATATTTTTGCGGAAACAGATGAATTGTTTCAGGATTTTTTTGATGGATAAAAACTTCAAAAGAGATATTTTAGAGATGGATCCCAGTTCAAATAAAGCCAGATGTACTGAGTGGATGAGGAAGGAATAATGATGGATGAATATATAAAGCAGAGTTAGGACAGAATGAATGCATGTCTAATGGAGAGGCAGGAAAACATGTTGGGGGTCATTTGATTTGAACGTGAAAGAGTGAGATCATGAGAACGTGCCAGTTCAAAAGGAAACATAATAAGCTTATGGGGGTTGGGGAACGACATCATTTAAGACTAATAACTCATTATTGAGCACACACACTCACAACTACCCACACATTTCACTTCTCTTTTTGCTTGCTTTGGCTCCAAAACATCACATCAAAGAGACCAATGGTGTCCGTGCCGTGGTCTTTGACATTTTCTCCACATCCTTTCCTTCTTCTCGCCACTATCGCATCAATAAAACATGGCAAAATAGCCTAGAATAAAGTGCGATGGCTAAACGTGACTGACATCGTTCTGGAAACCACATTAAGCAACAGCATTAGCCTTGTTGGTAAGCTCCTGTGGAAATGGGCCAGGAAGTAAAAGAAACAAAAATGACTTTGTAGGAACACAAAGTTGGGCAAAAAGCATTAAGCAAGAGCTAACGATGAAAAATAGGAGGGCCAATGGGGCAGAGCTTCAAGTAGTCCTTTTAGCGCGTCCTCTTACTGATGATAATGTGTCGTACATGGCCTGAGGCGAACAACAAATCAGAGTTTTAGCACACAATAAAAGGCCTGTTTGTAAGTGAGGTCAAACTTTGGTCCCAGCGAGAATATCAGATTGTCTGAGATGCCGCTCTGGTGGTCCTATCAACACTCCAGGCCCAGACTTCACATGAAGACCTCCTGAGGGCAAACACTCATATGCTCTCACAGACACAGTATGATGGACTGTTTTAACTAAAGTACACCAGTAAAAGCTGGCAAAAAAGGTCAGTGGCACTGGAAATAAAAAAGAATCCGCATGGATAAAAATACACAGCTTTGACTTGCTATATTAGATATGTTATGAAATATTAGTATTAGTAATTATCATTAATATGTACTGCAATTATTATTATTAATAATCATTGATATCAAAATATTATACTTAATAGGTTATATATTATAGAAATGGCAATTAACAACTGTATTAATAACAATTAACATCAATATTAAATAATATAAATATTAATATATTTTATTAATATTAATATCACTTATTAATATCATTGTCAACTGAAAAGTATTAATACATTAATATTAACTGATAATATTATTAAGTAATAATATTAATTGGATATTACATCTTACACTTATAGGAATTATTTCAGTATAAAGAGCATTTAATATTGATCAATTGATAATATTAATATTTTTTATTAATATAAATACTACTTAAGCACTAACTATAATATAATACATAATTAATATTAACAGTAACTAATATTATTATTATTTCTTATTTTTCTTCAAATAATAATAATAATTATTATTATTATAATATTAATAATATCAAAATTAATACCTAATAGGAGTAAACATTATTAAAATCAATGCTAATAATTAATATGAATGTAGGATAAAATATATTATACTACTGGGACATACTAACATCAGAGATAATACCCATTAATATTAACTAATAATATAAACACATTAATAAATGTTATCAATATTAATATTTCTAATTAATAATGTAATTTTTTATATATATTATTACATAGGAAAGCCCGTTTCTGTCACTGTCAAAAAAAAAAGGGTTATTGCATGTAAACTCACAATTCCGAGTTTCGAGGTATAATTCTGAGACTATTTTCTTTCAATTGTGAGTTTACATCTTAATTCCCACAATTGCATATTATAAATTGTAATAAATAGACGTAAATTCGCAATTGGGTGGAAAAAAGTCAGAATAAACAGTCGCAATTACCTTCATACAGGCAAAACTGATACTTCAATGAAACATAACATTGTTATCCTGAACATTTTCCATCTTATAATATTTGAGCAACAAATATCCTCGTCTAAAGCAGTCTTCTGGAAGCAGTTCTATAATACCCTACCAAATTCACAAAGAAAAAAGCTGCAACGCAAAACCCAAACTTTGATCAATTTACCGCACTAATCGAGAAAATGCAATGTGATTCACACAGCATTTTGAGAGGAAGTCTTTGTGTCATTTACACAAAAATAATGCACGGGAAATGTGTTTTGATGCCCCTGGCAAGAAGTCTGGGCACCTTAGCCCAGATACTGAACTAAATTAGAATTGATGTCAGAAGGCCGTTTGCTATTACATGAAAGCATCTACAGTTTTTATATTACACACAGCTTTTAAAAAGAAGTCCACTGGGTTTGGAAAGAAGTGGCCATGACCCAAATAACAACTATAATTAAATGGGTCATGACAAAGCAGAACACATCCGGTGTGTAGGAAGAGGAATTATTATTAAGACCATCTCAAGGACATCTAAATGCTCCACCAGCCCTGTGACCGACCTCTCTTCCTGCGATTACAACTGTGTGCAATGTGCTGTCTGACCCCTCGATCCTCACAGAAAACCTGTTTGAAACAAACACCAAACTCTACAGAGCCTTCAGAGTCGACATTATGATTGTAAATTGGTTACAAAAATACATATTCGGCTTTTACAGCAAACTTCCCGTGAAATATCACATTACAGTGGTGATATTAGACTAAAGAGTGGACTTTAGATCATTTAACTTAAAGGGATACTCCACCCCAAAATGAAAATTTTGTCATTAATCACTTACCCCCATGTCGTTCCAAAGCCGTAAAAAAATTGGAACACAATTTAAGATATTTTGAATGAAAACCAGGAGGCCTGTGACTGTCCCATAGACTGACAAGTAAATAACAGTGTTAAGGTCCAGAAAAGGTATGAAAGTCGTCATACAGTGATATGAGAGACACAGAGGAGACCGTTGACAAAGGAGTTATTGAATAAAGTCGTTATTTTAGTTTTCTTCGCTTACAAAAAGTGTTCCCGTCGCTTCATATAACCCAGATTGCACATCTGATGGCAGATGGAGTATTCTGACGATGACTTTCATACCTTTTCTGGACCTTGACACTGTTATTTACTTGGGAGTCTATGGGACAGTCTCAAAATATCTTCAATTGTGTTCCAAAGATGAACGAAGCTTTTACGGGTTTGGAACGACATGGGGGTAAGTGATTAATGACAACATTTTCATTTTGGGGTGGAGTATCCCTTTAAATGTAAGTGTACCCTGTCAAGTGAAACACCACAAAAATCACTAAATATAGACATTTATTATTATATTAAAGACATTTTTGCTGTGCACACTGGAAAGATCTAAAAGCATGTCTAGTGGGCACAATATATATATATATATTACATTACAATTTAATTTGATGTTTGGCTGATTTATTGCTACTGGCTATCAGGTATAATTAATATGTTGCAGCAGACATTAATTCCACCTACTGCATTCATTTACCCTCACAGTACATGACAAATTGATGCCAAATCCAGTCGGCTTAGCTTTAATGCAGTGGCGATATTTAGACATTTACAGTTTGCCAAAGCAATCTCATTAATATACATTTATACGACAAGCCCACAGATTCTTGCATTTGTCTGATAATTGAAAACTAATTTCTACACAATAATTCAAAAGATAAATATGCGAATCCACCAGAAGTTTATCAAATACTTCAATAATTCAAATACTATGTATTTAAAAAATGCATATATTCCAATGTCTATTTTTTTATTTATTAATTGTTAATTAAGTAGTAATGATATTAATAACATTTATTTTTAATAAATAAAATGTCATTTAATATTAACTGCTAATAATACTAAAATCAATAATATTAGTATTATATGTAATAGCCTATTAATATAAATTATAAATGTCATTATTAATAATGTTTATTTATATTTATCATTAGTACTGACTTTAATAATACATAATAATAATATTGGTTAATATGAATGAATACTTTTCAACAGAAACAGTGATAAAGTGGTATTAGCATTAATTACATTTATTAATATTACCTTTTAATATTGATATTGATAGCTATTAATACAAATATTCATTCCTATTAGTATAATTAGTACACATTTACATCTATATTTCAATAATTATTTTATTATCTCCTTGTTCGCCTCATTGCCTAATAATCTAGTAACACTAAATAATAAAAATAATCATCATAATAATAAAAAAATTTGGCATGTTTTTTGGGAATGTGCCACAGTACTTCAAGTGGCCGATCAATGATCTAGACCCGCTTGAACCAGTTAAGGACCATCCTGTGCCAGTTAAAACCAGCTAAACACCGTAAGATGGTTTTAGCTGGATTTTCCAGCAGGGCCGGACGTTTCGGCGACACCATCTTTCGCACATCCAGGATGTCCAGTCACCGTGCCCAGATCCCAAAGGGCTTCAGTCAGAAAAACAAGACTTTAACTCTGTCAACGATCTCTAAACACGGATCACGCAGACCCATCCATCACACAGAAGGACACCATGTAGCTGCTAACAGGAAGGACATTTGAGGTGCAAGCTAGCAAGCTAGTTTCCTGTGCAAAGATCTGCTGGTTTCTAGCAGACTCTTACAAAAGATGCTTTATATTTGCTAATGGCTGATCATTAGCCAAATCTGCCTTTGGGAATTAAGATGGTAAATTTTGTGCTGACAGTGGGTGATAAAATAACCTGACGAACACTGGATGAAGGTGGGTGTTTATGGAGGGTATTTCAGGTTTGGATACATTCATTGGTTGGAATGAAATATAAATACGCACACACACACACTCAGACTCACATCCTCTAAAAAGGGAGATGGTGAAATCTACTCAACACTGTCATTATATCTTTTCATACTCTTCCATTCTCTGAAAAATATTTCTCCCAAGTGTGTCATTTTTCCTTTTGCCTGCCGTCGCATTTCTGCCGTAATTTACCCTGGCTAAGCAGTGGCACAGCTAACCCACTTTGAATTTGAATAGGGTGGAAAAATTGATTTTTTTTTGTTTGGATGTGTAATGGATTGAAGATTTTTATTTCGTTTTTTGTGCCTAACGAGAATTAATGGTCCAATAATAGTCAGTGTCAATGACATACAGCTGCTCTTCTTGAACAGATCTGGGACAGCAAAGATTTAACAAAGTACAAAGCAGCTAAATCCATAAATAAACCCCAAATTTAACCATGCATGAGTTTTAATTTTGCAATGTAACACAATGTTTCATGTAATAAAAATAAATAAATAATAATAATTAATATATTATAAAAAATAAAATATAACACTAATAGTATTTCTTTTTCAAATTCAATATATATCATTCTAAAATAAAAAAAATAATAAAATAACAATAGTAATAATATATATAAGGCTCTAGGGAATTTGATTAATAGAGAAGGTCTGGCATGATTTGTACAATCTTAGACATCAAAAACCTCATTGAGGAAGTAATGAATGGGAGAAATGACTGTTTGTAACAATGATAATGAATTGTTTTTTGGCAGTCATATAATAGAGGAGAGTAGTTGTTTTTTTTGTTGGTGAGTCTTATAAACCCAAAGCCTTTGGTGAGCAGACACTACAGTGAAAATGAACTGAGGATAGACAGAGACACAATGAAGGGATGTGGTCTTTCTTCCTGTGATGAGGGATCCAGGGGCGCCACAATTGCGGTTTCACTCATTGTTTGGTTTCTAACGGGGGTCTGATGTTTAAAAGAAAAATAGAGATGCTTTGAATGGAGTCAGCGATCAACACAGACCAGCGTTGGCCCGAGGCTTCCTGTTAAACAGCTGTGTCGTGTGCACAACTTCCTGTCACAAGCTGATTCAACACTTTCAATGTTAAGGAGGGCACTGCTGGGGTTTTGTAATGTTGTCTGAATAGGCATAAAAGTGCTAGAATGTATGTCTACAATATGAGACTTTTTGGCCCGTTTTATTATCCGTTTGTTAAAAAAAAAAAAAAAAAAAAAAAAAAAAAACTAAATGAGTACAAGATAAATTGGTCCAAATCTGCTTTAATGCCAATTAACAATGTTAAAGTTAACTCTCCTATCCGCTAATTCATTCCTATTAAGAATCGTTCAATCTTTCATTTATTTGGGTATTACCATATATAAAGACATTCAAAAAATGGCCAGAAACTATTTTATTTGTTTGTTAGTATAGATAGTGAGTGTCAATGATGGATTGATCTTAAAGTCTCTCTTCAAGGTAAATCTCCACCGCCAAAATGAATTTGTTACCTCGGCTTAATTTTCTTTTTTCTATGTTGCCGCTTTCCCCTCCTCCAGGTTACTTTAAGGAGATCAATTCCATACTTTCCCAGTTTATATGGAATGGTAAACGACCCAGAATAAAACTTGCCATGTTGCAGCGTCTTATACTTTAAGGAGGATTGGCTGTACCAAATTTTGAATTATATTATTTGTGCTTTCAACTTAAGGCTCTTCATATTTGGGTTGAACTAAAGATTCATGGGGAGTAATCGAAGCTGACAAGGTTAAACCACACAGGCTCCAAGATATTTTATTTGCTGGCACAGGAAATAAAAATGATAAATATAAATTTGGCCTGGTTGTGGCCAATTCTATTAACATCTGGAAAAGGATGGAACGCCTGATGGGAGGACCTTTCAAATTTTGTAACAACACACCCTTATGGCACAACTTAATTTTTTTATGTGGAAATCACATAAAAGCCCTCTTGGTCTACATTGGGCATAAACACATGCCGTGACTTATATGATAACCAAGGACTTTACTAAGTTTTGTTTACCAGCATCATCATATTTTGTCTTTTTTCAGTTATGCTCTGCTCTCAAGGCCTATGGAGTTCCCTGGGCATCCCCCATTTCCTCTCATCCTATGTGGGATTGGATCGCACCATCCTCTGGTCAGCCATCTGTTTCTTTAATATATAGTGAACTTAATGATCACACTGCAAAGCCTCTTTCTATTTAATCTATATTGAATTGTGAATTAACAGATTTTGACTTATCGGTCGACTGGGAGAGGGTGTGGTCTAATCTAATCTTAACTTCTAAAAACTTGGCTCATCGTCTTATGCATTTCAAAGTCATCCATAGAGCATACGTAACTTACAAAAGGTTTAAAATTAAACTGAAATCGACCTATAACTGCCATATCTGTAACACTGTATCATCAGGTACTTTTCTCCACATTTGGGAATGTTCAATTGTTGTCAACCTATGGACACGTTTTATCCTTTTTACTACAAATTGATTACGTCTAATCCATGTTTATGTCTTCTTAATGACGATTCCAACTCCTGTATAAGGTCATTAAAGAAGAGAATGTTGTTTGCTGGTTTTACAGCTGCTGTAATAGCCTACTGCTCTCCCTGCTCGTGTGATATCGTACCGTATGATATAAAAATGAGACAAGAACACATACAGAGACATTTTTGCACCAGTATCTTGAATTTTAGGGCATAACTGCATTTATGGATTTTTTGCCCTGCATCATATTTGTCAACAGCCATTTGTATGAAATGTAAGATGATGTACAGATCTGGGGGCGGGGCCAGTGCGTTAACGGCGTTAAAATATTTTAATCACGTAATTTTTTAAAAACTAATTAAGTTAACATGTTAAACTGACAGCCCTAATATATATATATATATATATAATAATATATATATATATATATATATATATATATATATATATACATATACATATACATATATATATATATACACATACATACATACATACATACATACATACACACAGTGGTGGCCAAAATTGTTAGAACACCTGACAGATTTTGAAATCATTGACCTTTTTTGCCTCCAAAATGTGATTTAATGTCATAGTTATGAAGCATGCAGATGATTTCTGAGCACAACATATATCAGATGAAACGAGTCTTACTGTTTTGATTCACTTTTAACTTAAAAATTTGGTATGTCCACCTTTTGCAGCAATTACAGCAGCACATCTCAGTGGCATAGTGTCAATATATTTCCTGAGAACTTCAACACTTATGTTATCGCATGCCTTCTGCAACTCAAGCCAAAGACTTTGCTTTGAACCCACAATAGATCTGTCCAGTTTATTTTCTAATTCTCCCCAAATTTGCTCAATGGGCTTGAGATCCGGGCTTTGAGGGGGCCAGACCCTCATTTTTCCATGTTCAGATGATTCCTTCCAGCAGGTAGTTCACACTGAAGCCTCTTTTAATATGCCAAGTGTTTCTAACAATTGGCCATTCCACTTAAACTGTGTTGTTTAAGGTATCTGTTTATTTTCTGCTACACTCTGAGTTTGCCCAAGCGTTACCAGTCTTTTGGGCTAGCTAATCTACGGCAGGCAGCATCACTTCAGTGGGCATAGGTGCATACTTTTTTGCCTCCAAAATGTGATTTAATGTCATAGTTATGAAGCATGCAGATGATTTCTGAGCACAAAACATATATCAGATGAAACGAGTCTTAACTGTTTTGATTCACTTTTAACTTAAAAATTTGGGTATGTCCACCTTTTGCAGCAATTACAAGCAGCACATCTCAGTGGCATAGTGTCAATTATTTCCTGAGAACTTCAACACTTATGTTATCGCATGCCTTCTGCAACTCAAGCCAAAGACTTTGCTTTGAACCCACAATAGATCTGTCCAGTTTATTTTCTAATTCTCCCCAAATTTGCTCAATGGGCTTGAGATCCGGGCTTTGAGGGGGCCAGTCCATCATTTTCAATGTTCCAGCAGATTCCTTCCATTGAAGGTAGTTTAACTGAAGCCTCTTTAATATGCCAAGTGTTCTAACAATTTTGGCCACCACTTAAACTGTGTTTAAGGTACTGTTTATTTCTGCTACACTCTGAAGTTTGCCAATAGTCTTACCAGTTCTCTGGGCAATAACTCCTCTTGTCTTCCAACTACCAAAGACACGGTTTCTCCCAGTTTAGTGCTCCGCAGCATAGCCACCAGCTCCTCTTGTGTGCGTCCTGTGATGTCCACTCCATTTACCTAGTGAAAGAGAGAAAGCTATTTCCTGTAACCGTCAAAACGAAGAGCAAAATTTCCATTTACACTGTGCCGAGATGGAAAACATGTCAGTGTTAATTCCATCTCAAGGCCAGGTGCAATACAAGACAGACAATTGGCCTAATTACGTCAAGGATGCATTAAGCCTTCTGAAACAAGATCTTTAAATTGCATTTAAAACAATACCTTTTAATTGCATGACTGGCAGGAGAGGAATAGCATAATTTAATGTCCTATAAATAAGCTGTGATTTTGCATTTTCCAGGTTGTGCTCTCGTGACTGCACTGGCGCAGGATGCATGTAATACCTCCAGGATACGGTCTCCGGACTTGAGCCGCCCGTCTTTAACAGCAGCTCCGCGGGGCAGGATGCTCTTGACCATAATGGGTCCTGGACCATGAAGGGACGAGTCTCTGGTTACCACGGTGAATCCGAGGCCCTCCGTACCTGCAGACAGAGGAAGACCAGAAACATTGAGCATGTATTTAATGACCCAGTGAACCAGAAAACCAGACAAATGGTCTTCTTGCCGTTTTCACCAGTGTGTTGTATACTCAGCCGTGTGGAAAACAAAAGCTAGACTAACGTCTGAAAATATTTTACCCCGTCGTATGATGTAAAATAACATTCTTCTAAGGTTCTGGTCACCAAAAAAGTGTGTTTGCATTTACACCCCCAATTACACCCCCGTTTTTTGTTTTGTTTTGTTTTGCTTTGCTGTTTGACTAGCAATAACTTTGTAAAGTTTCAATCTAAAGGCAATCAAAATAAAAATAACAAATTAAGGTTTAAAATTAAAAATGTAAAGTTCTGACAAAGAAAACTGCCATTGAAAGTTCAATTTAAAAGGCTTCTCAGAATCAAAAATCAAGTACATTTCATAAAAGCCACTGTTATTAGAGTGTCACTATTAATGAACAAAATCTGCTTTGGAAATTATGGACTATGAATATGGGTTTTCCAAAAGCGGACACTGATGTCTAGAGAGCAAGATGGTAGAAATGATGTCAAGAACACATATATTAAATTGAATGATAGCATACAAGGATCAGTTCCCTGTTATGACCCTCATAGATCTTTACAGACTGTATCAAGCTCATCCGATCCAAGATCAGGTCAAAAGGTCAGCGGTACGCTGATGATAGCTTTCAAGCACTCTGGACTGATAACCTGTGTTTAAGCTGTCGGTTTCTCTGCAGAGGCTTGAACACCTCCGTCTCCACCCCTGCACGTTGATAAATGTTTCCTTACGGGGATTAGACAGCGCTGCACTTTAATTTCACACGTGAACACATCAACAGGAGACTAGAGATGCAGAGAGCAGGATACAGGATGAGGAGAGAGAGAGGGAACGAGAGAGAGGAGCGACAGAAACAATGACAAAGGGTGTGGTTTTACAAAGTGATTAGAGGAAGTTGAAGCACTGGATGAAGGGGAGCTGAAAAGAGATGGAAGAGTGAATATCATCGAAACATCTCAGGGTCACATTTCACCCAGAAATTACTAGGAAGGAAGAAAAAAAAAGTGTGTGTATATTTATAATGCAGAAAATATTTATTATTTATTTATATATGCAGAAACATTCATATATAGTTTATATTTAATACATATATGTTACATTTCTTTGTATATTTATTGCATAGATATGTATCATTTTTATATTTATTGCATTAAAATTTATATTTATTTTTAGAATTTATTGTGTGTGTATATGTATATATATATATATATATATATGAAAATAAATATAATATAATATAACTAGTATAAACATGGCATTACAATTGTTTATTTTGATTTATTTTCTTATAAATTTTTTGTAACATTAGCATGAGGCTTTAACACAATACTATTATTTTATTGTACTGCTACTGGTATTGGACATTAAAGCAAATTATATTTCTCACATTAATGATAATTTGGGGAAAATATACTTATTTGTCATGAAATGTCACAATGAAAGGATGACATTTGCATGAGAAAATTACAATATATTTATAAACAATATATCCTTATAAATACATATATATATATATATATATATATATATATATATATATATATATATATGTGTGTACTGTATACACACACACATATATACACGTATATACATTATATATATATATATATACACATATATATATATATATATATATATATATATATATATATATATATATATATATATACATATATATATATATATATATATATATATATATATATATATATATACCTTTTTTGGGGGGGGCTGAAATATGGCCTGGACATGTCATTGACAGGTTTCATAAGATTCACCCAGGAACACAATAAGAGAAGAACTAAAAAAAGAGGCTTAAAGAATCATGCTAAGAAAGCGATTCTCCGTCATCTTTTGTCTGCAGGGACACGTGTGATTACTGAAGCTGAGAATTGCTCTGTCTCTCTCTCACACACTTGAGGGAGAGATGTCATAGAGGATAGCGGCCTATTCAGCATACTAAAGATGGCAAATGATGAAATCTCGAGTCCCAGAAGAGCACCTGACATTAAAGTTTTAAACAATAGCAGCTGTCAATCACATGAGAGGAGCGCTAAAGACAGAGAGGTGAGGGAAAAGGGAGAAGAACAAGTACAGACGTTGCTATGCAGCAGTTTTGACGGGTTAAATCGCAGGGCTCATGACAGCACCTTCTGGTCAACTGAACAGGGCTTTTACTATTCAAACTTTAAATCAACATGAAATGAGATTCACAACCCATTTTATGTGCATAATGTAATTTTTGAGCAAAAACTTTTTTAATTCAATGGGTATTGATCTGATTTCACATCCAGCTTACCTTTCTTCAAATCGATCTTCATTTTCTTCCCAGACTTTTTGTTGATCATATTAACCAGCGTGACGAGGGCAGGGGTCTTTTTGGGGGCGGGGCTCTCGCTGCCATCTTTCAGGGTAGGTGATGCACTGACTGGAGGAGAAGGCGTGGCTCTGTGATGACCCATATGAACGGGGGTGTGTCTTGAAGGCTGAAGCTCCTCCTCTTTTTGGGGTGGGGTCTGTGATGCAGGAGGCTCTGGAGACGGCGTCGATGTATTGCTCGGAGTGAGCTTATGAACCAAGAAAGGACTCTTGACTTTAGGGACCACAGGGATTGGTTCGGTGTTGTTGAAAAGCTGCCCAATGAGGCTCTTTTCATAGAGGAGCCTGTTGGCGACAGGAAGCACCTCCAAACGTATGGTGGGCGAGGACATGGCTTGGCAAAACACTTCTTGAGACCTAAAACATCAAGAGCGAAAACATGTCTTATTGTTCTGTAATGCATATTTGTAGATAACATGAATTCAGCCTCCTTCATTACCACCATTCAAGAGGCTTCCAGTGGGAATCACTTCCATCTTACTACATGAGACCAGCCTGGAATTTACCAGACCAGTGTGATTGTGTTAAAATAATAAACCAAGAAAGGTTCTGCATTACAGATTTTACAGTTCACAATACGATCATTAAGATTCATTTAGAAAAAAAAATCAATTTCATGTCGACTTCAACAAGAGTAATTTTGTAAATCATTTGCAAATTGAATAACATAAATTGATACTTTATTAAAAGTTTTTCAAACATTGAAAAAGAAAAATTTCATTCAGCTTGTATTTTTCAAATCAGGCCCCCTTTTTCACCTTTTTTTGTCACTTTTGATGATACTAATGATGATAATAACAAGTAAAATTTAACTTTTTTTTTTTGGCCCATCTATATGGTGTATATTGGTACCAATCAACATAATGATCAAAGATTGTTATATATGCAAAGTACTGTCATTTTAATTTGGAATTTAAATGGATTTTAGTAAGGACAGACGCCAAATTTTAGATCAACCCAATTGAAAAAGAAGGAATTTCTGATTAGTTGCCCCTCACGGTCCAGTTCTCATTTGCATAAAATTAAATATGGCACTACGCTAATGACATTCAATTAATATGCGGTCACATTTGCATAAATCATATTTTACAATGACTTCTAATCCAATCAGATTTTTTATTTTATATAAACCTATATATTAAATGGATAGCATTACTAACAGCAGATGTCATTTGACACAATTCAAGCGGTGTTAAACGTGTCAAACTAAATTTTTACAGATTTTACCACAGTTGAGTGTCTTGTTCCTAATGGTGTAAAACATAAACAATGTCAACTTCAACCAAAGTAAAATCACTAGAACTGAATCTCTCCTTTTTTAAATTGTTCGTGAAATCAACAACGTAAATTCTGATGCTTCATTCGCGGTTTTAGAACAATACTCACAAATTTGTTTAGCTTGTAAATCACTAATTAGGCTCACAGCAACAAATAAGTTAACGCTTTTAATGCTGACGACAGAAATCTGATCAATTTATTAGTACTAATAATCAAAATCATTCTTACACCAAGACAGTATTTTTTTTTTTTTTTTTACTTTTTAACTATATCAATCATATCACTGTTATAGAAGCTAAAAAGTGATGCTTTAATATGGAAAAAATGCTTTAATATTAAAAATGTAATAGTCTTTAGACAGGAAAGATGCCAAATTTAATTTCTAAACAAGAAAATGATGAAATTTTGACTTAAAACATGACTAATCTAATCAAATTTAAATTCTGAAACATCCATTTTATAACATTTTCAAACAGTTATCAACAAGCACAAGTACAAAAACTTAGAAAACAAACAGACAATTAATGGCCAACAATACTAAAAGTGAATGTCAGAGGAAAAATGGATTAATTCATGTTGCGTTAAATGTGCAAACTTTTGCTTTAAAGCAAACTGACGCAGCAGGAGCTGTAAAATTGAGTCTTTTTTTCTTTTCTACTTCAAAACCTTTAACTCTCATAGCCATTTCTCTAACTCTTCCTCTAATAGTGCCACTTCGTTTAATCTGACGCTCTTTTGAAGGCTGTCCGATACCGCCGATGCCCCTTAATAGGGCAATTCCACATTCGTGGCAAGAGAAACCCATTCTCTTTTGTTGTGTTAAAGTTATAGCACTGAAACTCTGCAAGAAGGTGAGGAAAATGAGAGAGGATGGGGAGAGTGATAGATAACAAGGAGGACAAAAGGTTCGGGACGATTGTGTTTGCACGCTACGAGCGACTAGGACAGAGAACAGTCGCATGAAAGCAAAAACAACACAAAAGACGGATAATGAAAGAAGAGAATGAAGTGGAGAGAAAGAGAGCCAGCAGACGATTAGTAATCGACATGACAACAATGAAAGTGTGACGGATGAAAGAGTCAGACACTCACTGAGCGAAGGACTTGTCTATTAACTCGGTGTCATTGATCTGCACGATGCACTCGTCCTCTTCAAAGATCCCCTCTCGTTCAGAGCGGCTGTTCTTCTCGATGGCTCGGATATTTAGACCCAGAGTCCTGATGACACAGCCAACAAACAGCTTTCAGACAAGGAAGGGCATTCAGAAAATAACTGAAGATAATTTTACATAAGTAGCTGAATCACAGCTGAAAATGACTTGTGTAAAACGTCTGTAGTTTTGTTAGTACAATAAATAAAATGGTGGTGGAACTGCGGCCTAGTGGTTTGCTTGTTCGCCAGATGCAGTGGGAGGTTATGTAAATTATCTAAAATAATATAAACTAAAAAATTAAGTTAAAAAAACTAAAATAAAATATTTCAAATATAATGATTCAAAAATTGAGATGTGTATGGAGATATGTCCAGCACTTATTATAAGCAAGGTTTAGGGAAATAAATTTATTAAAATAAAAATATTGGAGGATTTAAAAGTGGAGACATGTATGGGCATATGTCCAGAAATTATTATAAGGTGTAGGAAAAATAAAATAAAATAAAATAAAATAAAATAAAATAAAATAAAATAAAATAAAATAAAATAAAATAAAATTAAAAAAAAAATAAAAATCAGCATCTTTCTTTTTTGAGAACAGATCTTTCCAGACAACCCTTTCAATGATCAATTTTGTGATTACTGGGAAAATGAACTAAATACAGGATTTAAGGATTTCCTTTAAGATTTTAGGGTTTTCCTTTGAGACTTACACACCCTAAAGAGTAGTTCACCAGGCCAGCACACAGGTTTGCCCACTTACAGAGAGAGGGTCTGTTTCCATCCGGAGCTCAACAGGGCGCACAGGAACAGGAAGCACAACAACAGGAAGCATGTCAGCGTCCACCCAGGGAGGACTTCCTGTCATGCAGCACGTGTGTGTCCTTGCCCTGAGCACTTAACTTTTGACCTGTT